>NW_026267230.1:186779-189644 GCF_000697945.3 Frankliniella occidentalis
CAGATATTTTTTATTTTTTTTGGATCAATTAATCTTTTTGTAGTTTGAACACCACTGCGTGCGGCTCGGCGTGTCTAAACGCCCGCGCCGTGGCCGCGGCGGCCGTGAGGCGGTCTTACATGGACTCACGTAATCGAATGAACGAAGGTGCGTCCAGCTGGGAGGCTGTGCGTGCCGGGCCGTACCGTCCCCTCGTGAGCGAGAGGCGGAGAGCGCAAACACGGCGTTCCGTTTTTCTGTCGAATTAGCAGAAAATAGCTGCGCTCGCAGCCGTGTCCAGCGAAACCCTCTCTGTATTCTCGGAGGCGGGCTTGTCATCGCCCGGAGTGCCGGTGTGGTCCCGGTGGGGTCCCGGTGCTTGTGCCGTCCACAATCGGACTTACATCACCGAGGCGACACATTGCCCCGAGGGCAACAGAAGCCAAGAGCCGTTTTATTTTCTTTGCCAGTCGATACGTGTGGCGGACCGGGGCGGGCCTCTAACCGCGGCATTATATCTGGTCCGCATCGCACCAGCCCTGGCTAAAGCCCGGGCGAAACGCACGCGGTCGAGTCGAGGGGTTCGAGCTCTTATTTTCTTCCGTCCAATTCCGTCGGCTGTTTCGCGGTCAACGCCGCAGAAGACAGTGGCGTGGCGCACAGTGCCAAGCCAAGATAGCTCAAAACGTCGATAAAAATAAAAAACATGATATGACATTTAAAAATTTCACTCTTTGTGTTGCGTGCTTGATGATGCTGTCACAACATATGCGAGCGTGGGCGACACACACGCACCACTCTGGAAACCCAAGTGTGTGCCTGTCTGCATTGCTTCATTTTATGCCACACTTTTCCAAATGCTTTAGAAATGTTGCACATCGTTACATGTAAAATTAGCGGTTGGTGCAACGCTAGAGAGAGTTTAGGAAAATTTACAGGAATAGTAGGGGCGCGAAGAGCTACACTCCCAAACCCTGGGCATAGCAAGTAAAGCACCATAGCACCATATCACCATACATACCATACATACCATACATTCGCAAGTCAGAGTTAAAATCGTACGTCGGTGTCGGTAGTACAAGTACATACCGTAGAGCGAGGGAGGGGACGGGACAGCTCGCCTGGCCCGCTGCAACTAATTGCTACTTAATGCTATTCAATATCGATCACGGCTGGGTGTTGGCATGCAAATTAGCGCCGGCCGAATCTAAATGGGCGCCGATTGGACAGAGGTATCGCCCGCATGCCGGGCCAGTCCGGGGGCCGCCGCAGACGACGGGCTCCACGCTACGAATCAATCGCGTAGCTGCTTTCAAACAGCCACTCAGAGATTGCGGTTCAGACGATTGATCGGGCCAGCAAACGCCAACGAGCGAACCTAATTGCGGCAGGGAAGTCCAAGGTGTCGGCCCCACGTAGGCACGAAACTGCAACAATAACGGGGTGTACCGTACACCGCATGCATGTTATTGGAGCAATACAACTGGCGCTCGTGTTACGTCTAATGTAAAACTTTAAACAACCTTCATCGCTCAATAATTTTTAAAGTGTTTTGTTTCGCTGTTTCGACTTTGTTGCTCGCCAGCAAACATTAGGTTTTGGGCAGTAAATTTGTCAAACAAGGCTTTGCTTGCTCTCGCTACAACAGCAGCCCCTCCCGTTGTTGGTCTGGTGTAAGTGCATCTTCGACGCGGCTTTGCGACGAATGGTCGCCCATAGCCCCCGACTGGGTGGCCTGGCCAGCCAGCGCCATGTGCGCCTATGGTGCTCGGCCGGGGCGGGCGCCGCTCTTATCTCATTGGCCCGGCCATAGGATCGCATAGGCGCTGCAGTTGGCCGGCCGGCCCACCAGTCTGACCGCCGCCGCCGCGCCCAGCCATCCCCGCGATAGAGAGCCGCGCCGGCCGCGCCAGCCGCGCCCCCCAATGGACGGAGCCCTCCTCAAATTAATTCCCCCTTTTATGGAAGACGTTTGACACGATGCGATTGTGTCGGTGTGTCCCGCTCGCCCCCATTAGAGTGTCTCTCGCCGCAGCGCCGCCAACCTCGCGCGCGATATATCGCATATTATTGCCCCCCGTTCCAATTCGCTCGGCGCGGTCAGAAATGCATTGCATACCTTTCGCTGCCCGACCCGCGCCGCCGGCCCCGCGAGGCGCATCACAAACGCACACGCACCTTATTGTGCTGCTGCTGTGTGTGTGTGTGTGGCTGTGGTCAGGGTTGGAGCCAATGACCCTCGCTAGCGCCGCCACGCCGCGCCACGCCTCGCGCGCGTCGTGAAGCCGTACCGCTGCTGGCGGGGCGCGGGGCGCGGAGCTACACGCGATGCCAAGAAAATTAAATCATCGACTCCCCCCTCGAACAGCAGAAGCCGCGGCCGTCGTCAAGCCCGAAGTCTTATGCGAAGTCGTCAAAAAATAAAGAACGAGACAAATTCGAGCGGGCACAGCCGCCGCACCCCCGGGCTTCCTGTCCACAGGACACTGGCGGCGGAAGGTGGTGGTGGTGGTGGTGGTGGTGGTGGTGGTGGTGGTGACGGTGACGGTGACGGAGACGGTGGTGGGCGGCGGAGGAAGGGGGGAGGGGGTTCACGATATTCCTTTGAAATAAGGGCTCGTCCTGGGATCGGAAGGTATGCATTATTCAAGTTCATGGAGACCGAGAGTGTCCCTTTATCGCCTGACCGGACGCACCTTCCGCCGTGCGCTCGCGGGAACCAGGCGGGAACCAGGCGGGAACCCCCGTCGCGCCAGTGCCTCTGCCGCTGGCCGCCCGAGTGCGCTGCGATACAATGCGGCGTCCAGTGACAAAAGACAAAACATGCATGGCAATCAAGGTTACGCAATCTTCCACGAATTGCTTAGTGCTGCTCAGATTTAAAAA
>NW_026267230.1:198794-203467 GCF_000697945.3 Frankliniella occidentalis
ATTACCGGCGATTACTAGGGATTACCGGTGATTACCAAGGATTACCGGCGATTACTAGGGATTACCGGTGATTACCAAGGATTACCGGCGATTACCAAGGATTACCGGCGATTACCAATGATTACCGGTGATTACCAGGGATTACCTACTCTGTGTACACCTGATTACCTCAGTCGGGCACCCCTCGGGGAAAGGTCTGCGGGTTTTGTGTCGCCAAGTGCATACTTCTCAGATAGTGGGTAGGTCAGGAATTACTCTTCCCCCGCCACATTTAGGGGAGACCGGGGTCCCATGAGCCATTGCCTGTATCTCGAAAACTATAGGTGGCAGGACCGCGAAAAAAATAGTGATGGCTTCCCCCCAAGAGATGTTGTTGGTAGCCAGAGAGTGGTAGCCCGGGTGTCACTTACGCTGGCGTGAGCTGAGGTCAAAGAAGAACATTCCCCCATTTTGAGGAAAAGTAAATTTTCACATGTAACGGCTATGGTCGCTTTCGGCCATTTATTAATACTTTTCGTTTGCGGTCTTGCTTTGCTGTTGTCAACTAGTCTTAGGCCGTCAATTTGAGCCCGATCCCGAAGCGCTAATCCCAAAACTAACTGTACACCATCACTTTGAATGAAAATGTGCACCTCGGGGACCCATGAGCCATTTGGACCTGGGGTCCCATGAGCCACCCCGTTGTGAAGGGTTTGATACATAAACTATCTTTTGGTGTTACCTAGTGCAACACAAATCGCTGCGCATTTGTCCACCATTGTTTTGGTACACCTTGCCAATGTTGTCATGAATGAATTAATTACTTGTGTATATCTTTGTATATTTCCGAACTGCTTTACTCGAAAATACACAAAAATAAAGAAAAGGATCTTCTCAGCCGAGTCTACAAAGAAATGAACTGTTTGCAAGAACTATTTTTTATCTAAATCGTTAAACTACATGAAAATTAATTTTATACCATTTTTGCATCGGAATTACCGTAAAAATCATTGGTCCATGCGGGTGGCTCCCCGGGCCTGGGGTCCCATGAGCCATTGCAAGGTATTTTTAAATTAAGCCGAACTGAGTCGTGCTTAAAATACGGCATGGGTGCTGTTTGATGGGTAATGAACCACAGTGGCAGCCCCGCCTCAGAAAGTTCAGATATCTCGCCATTTGAAGCCTACAGGTGCGAAAAACAAAAAGTGGCTCATGGGACCCCGGTCTCCCCTACTCTAATCCTACTCGTTCGTGTTTTTCTCGACCTCACCGCGCTCTCTCCATCGGATTTTTGCAGGAGCGTCATGATGGAGCTGCTTCCCGATGACCTGCTGCTCAAAGTAATGCAGTACCTGGACGTCCCGGACCTCTTCGCCTGCCGGCTGGTGTGCAAGAGACTCGGCGCGCTGGCCTTCGATCGAGACGCCTGGCGCCACCGGAAGCTCGAAACTTCGTTCCACGACGGCTTGTTCCCCTGGTAACGATTTACCCATTCTCAGACGAGATTAAGACGAAAGTAAGAGGCCGGGCGCAGCCCTCAATAAGCCCTTACTCTCGTCTGAAATTGGACTGAATAAAATCTGTAGTCGGTCTTGTCATTACACGATAAATACATCGTCTTTGGTTTTCAAGCAGGTTTGGAAAAACCAAGACATTTCCATGTATTTTCTCCGTAAGAGATGGTCGCCTGCTTGGAGACCAAGATGTCGTTTTTAACGTGCATGGCGAGTTTCAGATAGACCTCTGGTGAAATTCGGCAATTTCTTTTAACCAGGGTGGCTGGGCTGCATGCCCCGCGCGCGCCCGCCATGCCCTGCGTGTGCCCAGTGCTGCGCCTGGCGCCGTGTCTACGGGAGTTGGGGCTCGACCTTCCCCCACAACGCTGCCGCCTAGCCTACACGTCTACGAGGTGTGCCGTGGAAGAGTTGAGGCTCTCAATCTGTATGGGACACCGACCAGACAGCAGCTCTGGTGTCTCAAGTGCTTACCAGGCCGCAGCTGTGCTCTCCAGGCAAGAATCTCTCGGCCGACTAAGGCGCCTGCGCTTTGACTTGAACCCTGGAACTGACGCCCCCGCGTTTATTGCGACAATGGCGTCAACACCCGGCTTGGAAGAACTCAGGGTTCTCGAAATATGCGCTCCAGATTGGTCCAACCCTGTTATGGGCTGCACCGTTTTAGAGTCGTCCCTGCGGCTCTTCCAGTACACTCTGTCCAACACTGTCTCGGAGCAGTTCGCGAACTTCATACTGTCCGGTCACGCCGCAACCCTTGAGGTCGTTGACCTAGGAAAGTCGCCGTCTGAAGTGACCTTCAAATCGACTGCGTCCTTGCTCGCCGGCGTGCTGAACCTGCGCGAGCTGACCTGCTGCACCATCCCCGGGCTGGAGGTCTTGGCCAATTGCGAGACGCTCAGGGTCCTTAATCTCGCCGTTGGGACCAAACGTCAACACAAGGCTGCCGGGGCGTCGGCTGCGAAGCTCCTCCGGGGCGCCAAGCACCTGCGCGAAGTGCAACTGGAATACAAGCCCTTGGGGCGCGTCAAAATAAGTGTCGTACGTACGTACGTCCGGCCGTACGTCCGTCCGGCCGACGGCTACCAAACAAAAGTATCATTTAATAGGTGAAATCGCATATTTTCGGAAAGGGGAGAGTAAGAGGATTATTATACTGTGAAAATATGGGCGCTTTCATGCCATGCTGAAAAGAATGGAGCTTTAGAAAGATTGCAGCGGTTTGCAAGCCGCGCTACCGCTGCGGGGCGATAGAGAGCGCTACTGTCGTTGTTTTCAAGTCAAAAGTAAACACTCCAGTGACTCCCATTGTCGGCCACATTCTTAGTTTGAAATGGATTTGGATTTGGAGGGTATTATTGGAGCGATATTGTTGGACGAGTTAATGGCTGAAGATTACTTACGTCCAAACGGCGCTATGGACGACGACGGTAAGGCAACTGGTGGATTGAAGTAATTGAAGTAATGGTTCAATGGTTCATGGGCTGTTAGGTGCCACATATCTGACAAGTATTTTTTAATAATTTTACATCCCTTGGTTTTCAGATGATGCAGATGACGAATTATTCCAGATGAATATAGCTTATTGGAAGCGTTTGGGTGACCCAACATTTAAGCAACACTTTCGGATGGATCGTGGTCCCTTCGAGGTATTTTTCTTATGATTTAATGTGTCATACATGTATTTTGGGTCTTTTTTGTTATGGGTTTGGAATTAACTATGTGTCATTTGTTGCAGTCTCTGGTTGTTGTTGTTGGTCGCCACATGAGTGACAATGGCCTCCTTCAAAGGCAAGGTATGCCAATTGATGAGGCGCTCATGATGACCCTTTGGGCACTTGCTACACCGGACAGTTTTAGGTCCACTGCTGTCACATTTAGGAAGAAAGGACGTGGCTCAGTTCACAACCAATACCGCACTATGATCAAAGTCCTCTGTGACCTTCGTCAGAAATACATACAGTGGCCTTCAAGGTGGGAAAAGCAAGTAATTGCTAGAAATTTTTACGATATGTATGGATACCCAAGTGTACTTGGATGTATTGACGGTACGCATATCAGAATGACTGCTCCATTGGAGCAGCCTCAGCGATATGTTAATAGACATCATGATTACTCCGTACTGGTACAAGCTGTGTGTGATCACAGACTGCTTTTCCGTGACATTTTTGTGGGTCAACCTGGAGCTGTGGGTGATGTCAGGATGTTCCAGAGGAGCCCTCTTGGAATCCAGCTGTTCAGAAGGTTAGATTTAACCGACGACTTACACATACTTGGAGATGGTGCTTATCCTCTATCCTCTAAGGTTTGTAGGGATCGTCACAGTTCCTTGTATTCACTATTGTTCTATAGCACACATTTAATAACTCATTCTCTTGCAGTTATTAGTGCCGTACAGAGATTATGGGAATTTGACACAGCGCCAGCGTTTTCATAATTACCACCTTTCTCGCTGCCGAGCTACCATTGAGAGGGCATTTGCCCTTCTTAAGCAGAAGTGGAGAAGATTGAAATTCTTTCCAAGTTTGAGTATCGAGTATGCTAATATGCATATTGTTGCATGCATGGTGCTTCACAATTTCATTATATTGGAAGAGCAATATGAGGTAAATTCAAAAAACTTGTATGTTATGCTACCACAATTTGCGTCTAGTTACATACTTGATTTTCTTTGTTTCTATGTTAAGGACTTTGAGGATGAACCTGATATGGTACCAGATGATGTTACTGATCAGCAGTTGGCACAACAGGAAAGAGAAGAGGGAATTCTGAAGAGAAATTATATTGCTGCTCTGTTGCATCCTTAGTTAAATTGGTATCACTTCCTCAGCCTGTTATTCCAATAATGTTGAGACTTGCTCTGAATAGTACATTCCTTCTTATGTAAGGATCGGTCTAAGTCTTATTTTTGTGCTGGTTCAATGTTACTTCAATCTTTTTAAATGTTACTTTCAAAGATCTTGTAAAGAATTTCCTTTCTTCTAGTTTTGTTGTCAGCTAGATAGTATTTTTGAAGGAAGTGATTATAGACACGCTTCGTGTAAATATTTTAACAAAAATACACGACGCGTGTCCACAACTCAATAAATGTTATGCGCACGCTCAAAAAAATAAAAGCGCGTGCGCATAATGAAACGACCTGAAGCGACACGCCGCGTGCGGTCAACGGCGTTTCTGTTA
>NW_026267230.1:205272-209201 GCF_000697945.3 Frankliniella occidentalis
CCCACCCCCTCTTGCACGGGTCTGGAGGATGATCAGGGCGTGTGAACGCGGAGTGACGTGGAGTAGGAGGCCGTGACAAAGCGCGCCAAAACATAAAAGGAGAAACCCTGGATTGCGGGGAAATTGTGAGGTAAAGAAACGATGCGCGGGAAAAAAACAGCAGTTCGATCGCGATCGTGGCCTAGGCCACGGTGTACTGTGTTCTGTGTAGATGTCGCGTCGGCGTTTTTCAGAAATCGGGGTTCACCGCTACCCCATCTCGTAAGTGTCGTAGTAGTACCTCGCCATTCTCCCCTCCCCCCTTTGCCGGGTTAGGAAATATAGGGTTTGGAAGTACACCAAAAGTATCAAACCTAACTCAATACAGAAAATCAGTTATGGCATTATCGGTGAAGCGTTGCGCTTAGGACCGCGACCCATCTTACTTCAGGAATTAATTAGTATGTATACCGTAAACGACGATATGCCCGCGCGAGGGGGCAATAACTCCGGGAATCATGTGTACACCTGCCTGGGAATCATTAGGATAAAAATTAATAAAAATCAACAGAAATCGCTTTAAATAAGCGGGAGACTAGTGGAAATCGTGCAAATTAGTCGAAATAAGCGTTTTCTACCACTAGAAAAACATAAGAAATGAACATAAGTGGACGGGAATCACTGGGAATCAAGGATTTCGGGAATCATGTGTACACTTTAAAAGGGAGCTATTGCCCCCTCGTGCCCGCGTCTAGCTAGTACTGCCCGTGCTGATGGATCTCCCCCCCCCCCTTACGCACGGCGCACTTGAGCGTACTCATAGCGTACTTAAACGGAGATCGCGAACCTCCGGCATACAAATAGTGAACAATAGGGTATTCCGCCGCAAGCCAACCGGCACCTAAAGAAGAAAAGCATGATTGCTCGATCTGTTTCCCTCTGCGCGCTCATTGGCTGACCGCCACAGCCACGCCATCTTTGGCCAATCAGCGTTCAGGGGGAAACAGATCGGGTAGTCATGCTCTTCTTCTTTAGGTTCCGATTGTGTTCGAGCGGAATACCCTCTTTTTTTTCGGGTCGCCCCCCCCCCCTCCGCCACATTTACCCTGTAACCCTGCTCGTGTTTTTCTCGACCTCACCGCGCTCTCCCCGTCGGGTTTTTACAGGAGCATCATGATGGAGCTGCTTTCGGATGACCTGTTGCTCAACGTGATGCAGTACCTGGACGTCCCGGACCTCTTCGCCTGCCGGCTGGTGTGCAAGAGGCTCGGCGCGCTGGCCCTCGACCGAGACGCCTGGCGCCACCGGAAGCTCGCGACTACGTTTCACGACGGCTTGTTCCCCTGGTACGATTTGCAAACACATTCTCAGACGAGATTAAGACTCTAAGATGAAAGTAAGAGACCTGAAGTAGCCTTACTCTCGTCCGAAAATGGACTGAATCAACTCTAAATTTTATCTGAATCTCGAATGAAATCAGTCTCATACACGATGAAAACGACGTCTTTGGTTTTCAAGCAGTTCTTGAAAAAAACGAGACGTTCCCACATGATTAACCCCGCTCACTCGGCCTCTCACCCGCCCGCTCGCACGGCTCCATCCCGGACTGCATACCCACCAGGCGCAGGTGACCGGCTCCAAGGCAAACGCGTCGCTCTGCCACTGGTCTTGCAGCCTACGACCCGGAAAGGCGCTCTCGCGGTTCGCGCGGTCTATGGCGGGGCACTACAAGGGGGTTGTTCGCAGTTTCGCGGGGGTAAACCCGCGAGTCCGTGGGGGTAAAGCTCGCGGGGGCGCGGGGTAGCTTTCGCGGCCGCGGGGGTAGCTCGCGGTCCTTGGATCCTGCCGGGGAGGATTCGCGGACCGCGAGCTACCCCCGCGGACCCGTGAGTTACCCCCTCATGAGGGGTTACCGTGAACCAACTATTTGTAACGCCCCGCCGTAGACCGCGCAATCCGCGAGAACGCCGAGGTCTTTGGAGGCCTGGGCATATACATGACCATGACCTTTCCGGGGCGTTGGCTGCAACAACAGTGGCGGAGCGGCGCGTTGGTCTTGGAGCAGATCCCCTGCGCCTGGTGGGTATGCAGTCCCGGATGGAGCCGAGCGGGTGGGTTGCATAGTGCAAAAGTGAACGAGGTTATAACCTGGTATTTCCTCCATTAGATTACTGGAAAAACAAAGGTAGGACTCAAAGGGTATTAAATGCTTGAACTTGAACTTGAACGGCATTACAAAATAGCACCCGTACAAGCATGAAAACTGCCCAAGGGTGCTAAATTTGAATGCGTTTAGCCCCTTTTTGTGCCTTTACAAGGACATTACAATTTTACACTCCTACAATGGCATTGAGTCCTACCCTTGTTTTTCCAGTAAGATGCTTGCCTGCTTAGAAACCGATAAGACGTCGTTGTTATCGTGTAAGGCGAGTTTCATACAGGTCTCAGGCAAAATGCGGCGAATTCTTTTCACCAGGGTCGCTGAGCTGCAGGGTCGCGCGCCCGCGCCCGCGATGCCTTGCGTGTGCCCGGTACTGCGTCTGGCGCCGTGTCTACGGGTGTTGGAGCTCGACCTTCCCCCACAACGCTGCCGCCTAGCCTACACGTCTACGAGGTGTGCCGTGGAAGAGTTGAGGCTCTCAATCTGTATGGGACCACACCCAGACGCCAGCTCTGGTATTGCCAGTTCTTACCAGGCCGCAGCTGTGCTCTCCAGGCAAGAATCTCTCGGCCGACTTAGACGCCTGCACTTTGATTTGAACCCCGGAACTGACGCCCCTGCGTTTGTGGCGACAATGGCGTCAACACCCGGCTTGGAAGAACTCGAGGTTCTCGAAATCTGCGCACCAGATAGGTCCAACCCCGCTCTTGGTTGCACCATTTTGGCGTCGTCCCTGCGTCGTTTCAAGTACACCCTGTCCGACACTATCTCGAAGCATTTCGCGAACTTCATACTGTCCGGTCACGCCGCAACCCTTGAGGTCGTTGACCTAGGAAAGTCACCGCATGAAGTGACCTTCAAATCGACCGCGTCCTTGCTCGCCGGCGTGCTGAACCTGCGCGAGCTGACCTGCTGCACTATGCCCGGGCTGGAGGTCCTGGCTGATTGCGAGACGCTCAGGGTCCTTAATCTCGTCGTGGGGACCAAACGTCAACACAAGTCTGCCGGGGCGTCGGCTGCGAAGCTTCTCCGGGGCGCCAAGCATCTGCGCGAAGTTGAACTGCAATACAAGCCCTTGGCTAGCAAGGATTCTAACGTTGGCGTGGACCTCGTCATGGCCCTAGCGCAGGGAAAGTCCTGTGGCCGCGTGGAGAAGCTATCCATTGTAAACACGCTCGATGAAGATGAGGATGATTATGATTTTGATCTTGATGGCGTCGAGAAGCCCCTACCCCAGCTGAAAGCACTGATCTGTGCGCTTCCGTCATTGTCAGGCATGCGGCACCTGCGGATAGTAGCGGACATGAATCCCGAGAAACTTCTGTCTGCCATCAGTCCCGCCACTGCACCAAGTCTGGAGATAGTTGAACTTCCCCTCCCTCGGCTAGCCTGCGCTCATGCCTTCATTCACGGGTCCGAGGTCAAGACCGTGTTGGCTGCGAATCCTCTGCTTCATATTAAGTTATGTAACCCAATATGCTACTGCAAGCAGAAAGAATGTCAACCATGCAAAACACCGAAGTGCCACAAGCAACTACGGGATGTCGAATATGGCAGTACCCTTGTTCTCTTCTCACATGATCCCTCGGACAAATGTTCACGGGCCCATTCTCCCACTAAATATAACCTTTGGATTCACATTCCCTTATAGATCATATTCTATGTAATTGTATTGTATGTTGATTATATTTACCTTAAATGTAGAAATGCCACGGGTTTATGTCCTCTTTTCTTTGGAATTGAATTGTGTTAAAACTATATTTACCTTAAAATGTTGAAATGCCACGAA
>NW_026267230.1:216787-220466 GCF_000697945.3 Frankliniella occidentalis
AAAGAAACATAAAATAATTAAATCATGAAGACAGGTACAGATTTGGCAACTAATCTGTACACAAAACATACTATCACACAAAATCACAGCATGTGATATTAAAACAAAAATAAAAAATTATCAACACAAGCATTTATTTTTGTGTCTAATATTAAAACATATAAGGTCCTCACTCATATCTTTCTTCTTCAGCTGTGTTGCCCAGATCCTTTCTGGCTTTCTTGTTCTTGCTTGACTCTCAAAAATTCAGTCAAATTAACTAGGGCCGACACTCTGGTTTTATTCAACTCCAATTCCTGCTCCCTGATAGACACCTTCCTCTTCAGCTGTGTTGGCTGGTTCCGTCCTGACTTTGAATGTTTGGCACTAGACTACAAACAATAAAACATTCGTATTACTCTTACAACAACATTAAGAGAACACAGGACATTTTTGCTTCACTCACTTGATTGGTTTGGTCCACCTTGTGTAACAATTCGATTCCAGCACCATAGACAACTTTAGGTTTACAATCTCGTGAGTTTTCCTTCAACTCATGCATTAGGGCCATGATTTCTCGTGTACTTTTATCACTAATCATTTCGAGGGGACCCTCAGCACCTGTCCTTTCGGCTCTGTCGCTGTAATTACTGTACTCGCAACAGAGCGCCTCCATTTTGTTCTTGCATTTTCGCCATGGGTGATAATACCGTTCTTCAGCCATTAGTTTAGACACTTTTTTATAGAAGGACCTATGAGATTTTGGTTTCTCATATTCCAGCCTGTTCAGGAGGCATATGTTTACCAGCGCCTTTGTAGAATTTGGGGTCCATACAGAGGCTGAAATTAGACACAAGATAGACATCATATTTTTGTACTCTTCAAAACAAAGGAGGTAAAGAATAGTATGAAATTTTCACTAACCCGCAGAAAATCTTATGAGGTCTGAAACATCCCCATCTGATTCAGCACTATCATCCTCATCTGCTGATTCGTTGACAGCAAAGGAAGTGTTACGCAGAATCGATTTATTAGCCGTACCAAACGCTACACTGCACGGCTTGAAAAGGTCACCATATCTTTCCTCCCTCTTCTGTCTGGTGTAACATTCACGCATGGTTCTTCTTACACTCCTAAGTTCGGCTAATGTAGCTACAACTCCCTTCTTGGATAGTTTTAGTCTTAATCTCTCTAGTATATCGTCATGGCATGCACCGCCACCACTTGGGAAGTCACCTTTGTGCTTAATTAAGAGTTTAAGATACATATGGCGACCTTCCTCAGACTTCAATGTCAGTACAGTTTGTGATGCACCTGCACGATTAATTATGAAAATCTGTATTTAATGGGTTAATATGGATATAACTAAAAAATAACAATTCCTGGACAGAAATGAAAACTGGTTTTCAAATATAGCATTGTATGCTCATAGAAGTGGAAATCCACTTACCCTTTTCATATCCACTAGCTCCCTCAACTTTCCAGTTGCCATTTTCCTCAACATTGCATTTTTGAATGGACAGGCTGTGATCTTTATACTTAACGTCTTGCATCAGGCAGGCAAGATTAGCATACTCTGAAGTGCTACACTATAGATGTAAGAAGTAAAATGATGCATTGCATAAGGTATAAAATTTAGGTCAGTAATGTACATAAAAATTCAAATTCTTTGAAGTGTGAGGAATGGATGAATGTGTGATTGGAAAGTGTTACATACCTTTAATATGACTGATTTAGTTTTAGGGCAGTACTTCACAACTTCATCAATAATGTCATCAACCCCTGTTTGGAAGTCATTGTTCATTTCTTTGCTAAAAAATGTTATAAAGTCATCCTGGCAATCAAAGAAAGGGCATTACAATTAATTAGAGGAATAAAAAGTACACTTGAAGATAGTTTATCTTACTTTAGAGTAGGTGGACGGGATGTTGGTCACTTGCAAAGTGCAACAATCTTTTAAACTAGAGTAAGAAATGTGATCATCATCAATTACTTCTTCGTCAAACACATAACTTGTCACACTTGGCAGTTGCTCTGTATTAGTTAAAAGTCGAGTTAAAACAGTGCCTGCTTTAAGGTTTGATTGTTTGAAAAGAGGGAAAGGCAGTGCGGCCATACTCACTCTGAACAGATTTCATTCCTGGCTCTTCAATCTGCAGCAACATTAGGGAATGCCCCTTATACTTGATGGCTGGCACCTCACAAATTCTTGTCGCTGCTTCAATTGATGAAAACTAGAAAGGAAACAGAATGAAACTGATGTTGTGTCAGATTAATGCAGTAATAATTCTTGACTCCCTGGGAGAGTATTCACCTGCACAGTAGCTGATGTTCCTTCCTTCTCAACAACAGCAGAGGCGGGCTCCTCACTCTCTGTGCAAAACCCACACTGAACAAGCGCGCTGTTCAGCCTATCCAGTAAAACATCCTACAAAAGAACAATCACTAAGTAACCGTATCTGGAGCAAGAAATGAAAAGTGATAATATCAAGCTACGCCTACATTAGAAAAATTATCTGGTAAGGACGAAACGATAACTCGAGTTGTTCCCATTTCTGTTTCATCCTCCATGAATAGTGATTGTTTAACTGCTTCCTCAGTAGAGATGTTACTTAGATTCATATCTCCAAGACTGACGCTCATAGTTTTCATCTCTGTGTTAGTTTTAACTTCATGGTCATCAGGCTCGACTAATGAATGTTGCAGAGTTTCCTCAGAACTGTGGTTTAAATTTAGAGAATCCACCAATGTGTCATTATCATAGACATCTGGTTCGAAAGCGGTTGCCAAGTCATCATCATCATCGGTTACTGGTGTACATTCCTCAATTGCTATTGTATGGTTTTGAAACGGGAAAGACTTAGACTGTGCTAATTTGGCAATAGTACTAGCGTCATTTATCTGCAACAAATTTACATACCCTTAACAGTTGGAAATACTTACAAAGCATGGCTTTTCTCATTTCACCTGATACTCACTATGATAACTGCAGAATTACTTTTCTTGCAATACGTCAGACTGCTGATTGGCCCAAATTTTTTAGTAAACTGTTTCTTGAAAGTCAACTACAAAAAATTAAGTTCCATAAGAAAACTTCAAATTATTTGCAACAGAAACAAAACAAAACTAGTAATTACCTCCATGAATATTAAAGGAAGGTCACTAATTTTAAATTTTTGGCCTGAACTTTCATCATTAAAGTTCAGTTTTACAGGGGTCGACGAGAAAACTTTATCTAAAGAAGTTTGAAAACATTTTGGAGTTGCGACGTTGCACGGTTTTTTGGACGCAGGTGAGGTGCTCTCCGACTCGGTCATTTTCTTTACATCGCACTTGGATAACCAATTGATTTAGAGTTTGGATTCGTAAATCCGTAAGTGGCGGCCCATTCGACTCTGCTGAATTGAAGTTGAGTGAAGTGTGCCGAGCGCCGGGGCGCCGGTCGTGTTTACTTTCGCAGACTGAAAACAACGACAGTGGCGCTCTCTATCGCCCCGCAGCGGTAGCGCGGCTTGCAAACCGCTGGAATCTTTCTAAAGCTCCATTCTTTTCAGCATGGCATGAAAGCGCCCATATTTTCACAGTATAATAATCCTCTTACTCTCCCCTTTCCGAAAATATGCGGTTTCACCTATTAAATGATACTTTTGTTTGGTAGCCGTCGGCCGGACGGACGTACGGCCGGACGTACGTACGTACG
>NW_026267230.1:221656-222971 GCF_000697945.3 Frankliniella occidentalis
GTCTCCAGTTGTACCTGGCCACAGCCATAAAGCGAAGCATAATACAGTAAAAGGTAAAGTACGACATTGATGCGGACCATCAGACTGACGGCAGACTGTTGGCCACCCATCGGCGCGCGTGAATCATCCTCCAGCAGTCTTCTCGAATCGTCTTATTGAAAGTCGCGGGAAAAAAATCTGCGTATTATTAAACATTCGATGGTGTTCGCCCCGCCCAGCCCGCCGGCTGGAGTCGTTCATTACCTGCTCCATGAGAGCTTCCAGCTCCAGCGGCGGCGGTCTTATTACCGCAGTAGTGGGCGAGTTGCCCTTCCCTTTTCGGGATTCTGACGAACGGACATCAAAGTAGTTCGGCTCAAACACCTCCTCTTTTCATTTAACCCCTCCTGCCTCTCTTCCTTCCTTCCTTCCTGCCCTCCCTCCCTCCCTCCCTTTCCCTCTCTCTCCCATTTGCCCGCGGTGGACCCCTACGGCCAAGGCCAATCACCCCGAAGGCAGCAGTCCGGAGCGGAGGCACAGACGACGGGGACGGGCCAACGGCTTTCCCTCCGCCTCTCGCCCTCAGTCTCTGTCTCTCTCCCCCCCCCCTCTCCGCCTCTCTCTCTCTCCATCCCCCTTTCCCCCGCTCGCCACGTCTCTCCACTGCCGCTCTCTGTCTCTCCCTCAACCCCCTCTCTCTTACACTACGCCACGCCACGCCGCGCCACGTCTCTCGACCCTGAATGAATGGAAAGGGCGCGGCGGCCGCCTCGGCAGGCAAATGTTGCGCAAATAAACCGGGCGCGACGACGTGCACATGGCTCTAGGGTCTCCTCCAC
This sequence comes from Frankliniella occidentalis, assembly GCF_000697945.3. NCBI lineage: Eukaryota > Metazoa > Arthropoda > Insecta > Thysanoptera > Thripidae > Frankliniella > Frankliniella occidentalis. The sequence continues at coordinate 222,475 of NW_026267230.1, forward strand.
CGGGCCGGCACCCGCCGGCCGCCGCGACCCTCCCCGCCGCCGGCCCGGCCCCGCGGCCGCCGATGGACAAGAGGGTTTATTTCCGCGCGGGTGCGTGGGCGGCCTGGGGCTTATCGCACGGCTGACAGACGGCCTGTCTCGTAAAAGAATTTTAAAAGAAACAGATTACCGACAAAATCTGCCTATGAACGTGCCCCGCAGTAATCGTTGGACAAAAATAACCGAAAATAGCGCGTTTGTGAGTCCAGAGAGGGAATCGTATGGGACTGCAATGGCGACCAAGCAGATCGGACCTGGAAGCTGGAGCTGGAGCGGTAAGGGCGGGAGCTGGGAGGCTTGGGTGGGGCCCGGGGCCCCTTGCCATGCGGGACCCCCCCCTGGCGTTCCTTCCTTCTCAACAACAGCACAGGCGGGCTCCTCACTCTCTGTGCAAAACCCACACTGAACAAGCGCGCTGTTTAGCCTATCCAGTAAAACATCCTGCAAAAGAACAATCA
>NW_026267230.1:223021-244366 GCF_000697945.3 Frankliniella occidentalis
CCCGCGGCGGCGCGACTGTCTGGCCCGCTGCTCGGACTGCACACTCAGTCAAGTCAGTGTTCGGCCGGCGGTCGGGTCGGGCGAGTCGTAGCGTGGCGGAGCACACTCTCCGGACGGACGACGGCGGCGGCCCGAGCGAGCGAACGAGCGGCGAGTGGCGCGCGATCTTTGTTGGACATCGCGGCCCTTTGACCCTCGTTGAAGTCGAACGGTTTGACGAGAGCGCCGCGAGTGCAGCACTCGCGCGAGTGAGTGCCCGCGGAGTGAGTGCGAGTGAGTGCAGTGCAAGAGCCCCGGGTGCGCGTTGCGCGTCCACCTGCCTGCCCGCCCGGCAAGGCCCGGCCCGGCTAGCGCACCTGGCCCGGCGTGGACTGGCTGGCCTGCAGACCTGGCCTCCTTCGCTGGAACTGGAACCAATTTCCTTCTTCTCTTCTCCGGCCTGGAGCCGCCGCGGCCGCCGCTGGAGGCGCGCGCTGCAGTAGTGGTGCGGGGGGCGCGGAGAGAAATGCCCGGCGCTGTCGCAAACAACAACAACAACGTCCCGCTAGTCGACAAGGAGGGCGCGAGCCTGGACTAGCTGCTGCACCGGTGAGTTGAGCCGAATTGTCCAGCCGGCTGGAGCGCCTCCGCTGTTCCTTCGCCTGCGCCGCGCCCAGCCGCCCAGAGCACGCTCGATGAAGGATGAAACAACTGTCAGTTTTCCTCGTTTTGTTTGTTTTCCCTGTTGTGGCCGGAAGGAGCGCTGCTCTGCCGTGGGCTTCCGCTCCGAGCAGGAGCGGGTGGCCTAGGAGACGGTCCAGCTGACTCAACAACGAGAGAGCAGCGTGTTCCGCCTCCGCTGTAAATGGGGGAACGTTCAGGGAATGCGATCGTTAAAATACAAGCGCCGTCCGAAAACACGTGGGCTTTAAGAGGGCACCTTAACCGCGGCATCCCGGCGTCCTTCTCACAATCTGTATTGCGAAGCGTTATTGCAGGATTGTGGGCGGGGCGGACAACGTCCCCTCCACCTGCCCTCTGTGACGTAAGGTGCCCGACCTGCGGCGGCGGGGCAGCAAGGGCCTCCTGGAGCCGATAGGGTGAAGACTGGAGAACTGGAGCTGGAGAAAGTGACTCGGCCCGACCTAGGAACTTGACCCAGGCAGGTGTCAGGTGCCTCTATGGCCAGAGATGAGAGAGCGTGAGATGATGGTGACGAGAGAGAGGTGCGCGGGGCTTTCCTCCTGAGGTCGCGAGGAAATTTCCTTTCCCCAGGCTGCTGGCAGGCAGGGAGCAGGCGGGGACCGTATGTGTGGTGTCAGCGTCTGCGGCCAGCCGGGCCGGCGGCCCTTCCCGGCACACCAGGCCGAGGGGCGGCCGGCGGGCTGAGCTGAGGTGACTCAACCTGGCCGACCACCGGTGGGCCAACGCATGGCCACGGCGCAGGCGCCACAGGGCGCCGCAGGGGCGCGCGTTGGAAGGGCTTGGTTCCGCGCTAACACGCAATTTTGTTCCTCAGCGTGACAACTTAATTGCCCCAGCAGAGTGTTGTTTATTAGTTTGAAGTGAACCGGGTTTTGAATGCGCTAGTGCGCTCCAGTGTTGCGGGATTGCATACTCATTAGGGCTGCAGGGGCAACAGCGCCTTACGGACGAAGGGAGTAGGCAAAACCGCAACACTGGGGCGCATGCAAAGATACACCCCCGGTTCGTGTTGGGACCCCCTGTGGTGACCCAACTTTTTCTGAGGTAGTGAATCAATTTCTGGAAATTGCACTGATTTGGTTTGGGGTTCTTGTGGATGCGTTTCGTCAGCCTGACATGACACACTGCCCGGCCGGGGGAGTCTTCCCGCCCCCGACCGCCCGCCGCACCGCCGGCCGAAGCGAAGTTCTCCCGCCTTATCTATGTGTGGCAGTAGTGGGAGTGGCACTCGGAGTGGCAGGGGGTGCGGTGGGCCGGCGGCGACCGGACCGGCCTGGCAAACGGCCGATTGCAAGCAAAAATTATCTTATGTTTCCCACGAGCAGTTTGGCGTTGCCTTTGCCGGGGCCTGCCCGTCGTACAACCGTACTACACGCGTGTGCCGGCACAAGCGATGTGGCCACGGCGTTGGTATGGTGGTGGTCGAGAGGGGGGTTCAGAAATAATTCAATTTGTGGAGCTAACCATAGGAAACATAAAGGGGCTGGCGGGTTATTGAAGTGAGCAGGAATACGGGTGCTGCCTCCCCGGAGTGCATGGACGGCTACACTGTGTACTTCTCAGCCCCATTATCGCAGCAGCAGTATCTTTTTCGCCCTCGCCCCTGACCTTGTCGCCCTCAGAGGGCGGGCGTGACGCCGCCGGGCTCGCATATGGCCTGAAGGATGTGGCCGCCCGGCCGCCGGAGCACATGGAGAGGAGCCCGCATAAACAGCCAGCAGCGCCCGGGCAATGGGCGCCCGGCGGTGCGAATCATGAGCGAATATGGGAGCTGAATCGTGAGCGGCGGAAACCTACCGTGTGAAAAGGCGGGCCCTTACAGTATGACGTCTGCGGCCCCATGCGCGTAGAGACTGTTCTGTGGACTCCCCCCTCTCACCCCTCCGCTCTCGGCCCGCCCCTCGCTCGTCGGACTCGCTGCGTGAGTCACTCGGCTCCCCCACCGCCCAGCGTGCACCAAAGCAGAAAAGCCTTTGCTGCTTTTAAAAAACGTACAAGAAAAATACCAACAAAAAAAGGTGTATATAAAATCTCGTCGTTCCTTTTGGGGAGTTGAACCCGTTCTCATTGTACCTGAGAGAAGCAGCAGCGCGCAGGGACGCAATGAGAAGAAAGAGATGGGAGGGGGGGGAGGCTGGCGGAGCGCGGGCGGAGCGCGGGCGGGGCGCACACAGGTGAGCCCAGAATAGCCGGCCGGCCGGCATTGCTTAGCTTACCTGTGACAACAATAACGTAACCTGCTGCGATCCGTTCCCGAAGCAGCGCGAACCGAGCGGACGACGTTCGGAAAAAGCCGAAGTCGAAATGCGCGCGCGGGGCGGCATCTTCAACTTCAACTTCCAAAAGGGTTATCACGAACTGGAGGCACCCATAACGCAGTCAGGCCTCGGTCGGCCCAACCCCTGCGGCCAGCGGGGAACAGAAAGAGTCCGGTGGCACCAAAACACAGCCGGTATAATTAAACCGAGTGGGTAGGGCGCCAAAATAAGTGTCGCCGCGGTGCAGCTGTACAAGGCGCGCGCCAGGTAGACTTGCCGCGGGCGCACAGACACGTCGCGTCGCTTCTCTCTCTCTCGTGTTTCTCTTTTCCGCTCGCTTTTCTTCGCGAACAGGCTGGTCCAATCACGAAAAAACACGCCACGCCCACGAGGATCGCGCGCACATGTGTGTCTTATCTAGTCGGCCCTGACTGGGGTGCCGTCGGCTCGCCCTCGCCACGCCCCGCCGCGGTGGATGCCATTCTCTTTTGGGAGGCGGCGGGGGTGGGGGTCATCGCCGGGAGCAGGGCGCTGTGAATGGGCGGCAAGCACACGCCACAGCCGGCCGCACCACGCACACACCACGCACGCACTGTACTGTGCCGCATGCGGGAGGGCGTGCCTACAGCGGCGCTCACTGTTTTTACTTGAGGGAATTCCCTGCTCACGTTAAAGGAATGTAGCTTTACATCAAGTCAGAATTTCTTTTGAATGCACTTTAAGAAGTGAATCAAAGGTCCGTTTTTCAAAATTTGGGTAACAAAAGGTCCGGAAGCTGCACTACGTACTGCTTCAATGCGCACTGCGGTTTTTCCGGGTTTTTCGTGTGTCTGAGAGTCTTTATCTGCACGGCGCAGACTACGGTATTTTGTCGTCGTTTAACGTCGCAGCAGATGATCTGGTATAGATTATCTTCGACGCGACGGCGGGACGCGTCCGGGTGTCAAAGTGACTCGTCAGAGCCGCACGCGTCGCGAGGAGGAGCGACGGGTCGCGAGGTAAAAGTCAGCAGCGGCCGCGGGCGTGGTGACCGCTCGCCAGGCGGTGGCTGCTTTTTCTCTCGCCACTCGGCTCCTTGATGGATGAAATGCTCCCGTCTTACCGGTTCTCTACGGTTTTTGCAGGCCGATCTGTCTGTCGGCACCACATAAAACTACCCTCCGCGAATGTAGTCGCTCTGAAAACGAAAGAGAAATAGATACATTAGAACCCGCCGCAACCTTTTACTCGCTTTTACTACATCCGATATATTTGCGGGGTTGACCCCTGCTGGGCAGAATGATTATTTTTAGCGCTTTCGAAACGATGTCATAATGTCGAAATGAGGCACCGTTTTAAATCGGGTTTGCCTTATGCTATGGTACTTATGGTGCTAGTAGGCAACCGCCGAGGCAACCGCACTCCAGGATCCGCGGGCTCGTACTCGCGTTCGCTCCAGCGGGGCAACCTCGCCGTTAAATAAGAAAAATCAGCGAGCTTCTCGTGCTGTTTCCGGCCCTGACTTCCTGCTTACTTCTGCTTGAAACTCGCAGAGCCGGAACCATCTACTTGCTTAAGAGAAAGAAAATTTGGTCACATTGAAACAAAACTTTGTTTAGCTGCGAAACATTTATCTTTTTTGTTGCCACAAAAATATCATTGGTTACGACTAAGTCATGATTTCGTGCCCAAAAACTTGAACCCGGTTTTCAGAGTGAGCAGGTTCTGGTGGTGGGAGAGAGAAAGCATGTGCCCTGCTGCTGACGCATGGGGGTCAGAGGTCAGGGTGAGGAGAAGCCCGCAAGGGCTCGCTAGGGGGTTGCGCGTGCACGTGCAGAACCCTTGACGCTCGGGGGGCGCGACTTGGGCGACTCACCGCTCACCCGGGACTCTCCCACACGGTAAAAATAGTTTCTTGTATTTCAAGACCCGGTCTTGGATCTTATGGAGAACGCCAATGGCATCCAAGACCAGGTCTTGAAATACAAGAAACTATTTTTACCGTGCAGAGAACACGAAAATGTCATGAATAGGTCATTTTCGGTCATTTGACGTCAAAGTGACCGAGTTTTGGCCTAAATTTTGACCTCTCTCGTGACCAAATTAGTCCTTTTGATGTCAATATGACGTCCTCGTGAGTTTTTCGTGTTTATTGGGCTGTTGTTGGGGCGAGCCGCTCCGCTGCACGTGCCGGTACAACACGAATCACCAGAAGACTTACTGCCGGCCGGGTTTTATGAATTGCGGTTTAGGCCATTGGAGAACACACCCTCGGCCTCCTGCTGTACTGTATGGGTGCACGGTGAGTTGTGTTGTGAGTAGTACAGCCATCGAGTCCGACTCCGCGAGCTCGCGCCACCGGTCTCGAGTCAGACTTTCTTCACGCGCGCTTTTTATACCCAAGAGACTAACTACTGCCCCCTTTTTCAAAGTACTCTTAAATTATGCTGGATCTTGTTATTATATTGTAACTAATTCATATCACAATACCAACCTTTTCTTATGGAAAATGCACTCTAAAGGGTGTCCCGGGTGTCCCAAAGGCCCCGGAACATTTCGAAACCTGCATTTAGTAAACCTACAAAATGTTCTGTTGTTTGCGGACCACCAACCTCATGTACCAGGTGGCTGATTAACTCCGCGCACTTCTGCAGTTAGACTGTACCGCACGCAGGAGTGCGGGCGGGTTGTCTACTCGCCCAGCCCGTAAGGCGCCGTGGACAGGGACGATAGGCAAGCCCGCCCGCACTCCTGCGTGCGGTACAGTCTAACTACAGAAGTGCGCGGGGTTAATCAGCCACCTGGTATTTGAGTAGGGCGTCGTCGGTGTCGACTTCAGCATTTCAGTTCATCGGAAAGGTCTCGAGAGTCGTAACCTCGTACCGTGTCCGTCCTGGGCCATAAAGCGAGAAAATGTGTAGTGTTCTAATTTTCAGAGCCACCCTCTTGGCTCTGTTCATGTAGGGCACCAGGGCGGCAGGCGGCTGCAGCAGTCTGCTGGCTTATGTCACCGCCTGCCGGGCCGCGGACAACTTCGCTTCAGTAGTGCTGCTGCAACGGTCGGGCCTTGGTGGACACCGGGCGGACACCGTAGGCGGCGGCGAGCTGCGCCCTCTGAGCTGAGGGCCGAAAGGGCATGACCGTGAGGTGGGCGCCCTTACACGAGGCTACCTGCTGGGAAGCAGGTTGGTACCCCACCCCTCCACCGGACATGCCACGCATACCAAAGGCCGGCGGGACGGGTTGGTGGGGGTGGGGCTGTCGGCTGTCGATGCGTGTGGTGTGTGAGTGTGGTAGCGGGGGGGCTGGACGGGGTGGGTGACTTTCTGCTGTTAGTTTGTGTGGCCGCCGACCACCGCCTCGCCCTGCACATCGTTGCGACGAAGCAATCTGGCAGACCCGGGCCCGGGCGGCCCGGCCGAGTTGCCCCGCGTTGGGGAGCCGTGTATTGGTTATGGGCTTCCGGCTCACGCGCCGCGCTCACCGCTCACGCCCCACCCAACGCCGCTCGCTCGTACCCAACCAGGTAAAGGGGGGGGGGGCAGGCGCAACCCTAGAATAAGCCACCTGCGAGATGGGCAATTCGCTGTGCAGGTCCCCGTATGGAGGCGAGGCAACCCGCAGTACATTGCCGCCCCGTCAGCCGGACCCAAAACCGCGCCTGCCGATCAACGCCACGCTCAGCGCTCACGCCGCGCGTCCGTCCCGTCGCCGTGCGTCGCCACGCGCCGCTGTCGCGCGAGTTTCGCATTATAAAGTCTGAGCACGATCCTTGGGCACCCAAGGGCGGCGGGGCGGGGCTGCGCCAGGGCTACAGCCGGGGACGAACAACCTACCTCTTCTGCGTTTGACACATGCATGTTTCATGCGAATATCTCAAGTTTGATATGGCCTATTGCAAATTTACGAGGGAGAAGAAATAAACCATAGCGTTTGCAAAAACAACGTGGCTATCCATTGCAAAAGATTGCAAAAGGAAGCTCAAGATCTTAGTATGATGGACATGTTTAAAATTATACAAATCGAAAGATGTTGCACTTTCGCACGTGCAAAAATAAAACAGAAAATAATAAAGCGCACAGTGCTGCTATTAAATGTGCTAGCACGTGTTCCGTGCCTGTAGTCTGCTGTGGCGACCAGCCACCTGGAGGATCAGCTCTCTGTTTCTGGGTGGGCCCCAATATGGCGCGACCCCCCGCGGCTCCCGGAGTCCAGGAGCCGGCTATTATCATTCCACAGATGATAATGATGATGCCAATCAGCGGCACGCGCTCTCGGGCCGCGCAAAGCGAGGCAAAGCGAAGCAAAGCGAAGCGCCCAGGCGACCAACTACGATCCATTTTACAAAATTATTTGCGTCCATTAACTTGTCTCACGAAACACACGTGCACGCACGGGGGCGCACAGACACACACGGCGGAGCAGGAGGCCCTGGGTCTCGTCTGCCCAGCCGATCGCAATCCAGATCCAGACCCGCGCCCGGCCACGCCCGGCCACGCCCGGCCACGCCACGCCACGCCTCGGCTGGGACCCGCCGCGCCGGAGGTTGTGGCCTTCATAGGTTGCATTGCCACCGCCCACCACCTCGCACTGCTCGCCGCGCCAACCCCGCCCCGCCCCGCCCCGCCTCTCTGCGCGCGGCCCGCCACGCAGAGATTTGCCCTTCAGCGAGACGGCGCGTTGGCGTTTTAGCAATAAAACATTTGAATTTCTTAAGAAATAATAGCGAAATGTCTGGGACGGGACGTGTATGAAGCGTCAATAAGAGAACGAGAATAAAGAGAAAATATATGAATTCGAAAAGAGACGAATGATGGAGAGAGAGAGAGAGAGAGAGAGAGAGAGAGAGAGAGAGAGAGAGAGAGAGAGAGAGAGAGACCCAGGCCCTTCTCCTCTGACCTGGTGTCGGCTGTTCGCGTGTCAGCCAACAACAGTTTTGCCTCATCACACTTTGACTTTTACTCGAGTGAGGACACAGCGGGAGAAGGAAGATGTTCGCTTTGTTACGTGTCCCTCTCTGCGTCTTCTTCTTTCTCTTGTCTTGCACCTCTCCTCGCCTTTTTTATCATTATGTATTCATTTTCTTACATCTATTGAAAGACATTTTGAAGGTACCGGAAGGTAGAGTGAAGCGAGAACTCGAGCGTGGACAAAACAAGGAATAATGATTATTTGCAACAGCAGTTTGAAATATGGATTTGGAGTGAGTAAGTGAGTGAGCGAGCGAGCGAAGAGAAGCAGTGTAGTATTGGATTGCACTCTTGCAGTCTTTCCGCGTGCTCAGTATGGGCGACAGCGGGTCGCAGTCCAAGGAGTCCCCCATCCAGGACGTGATCGGCCTTCCCCGGGGCGCCGGAGAAAGGAGGGAGGTGCGGGGGGGGGTGGCCGGCCAGCGGGGCAGGCGCCTCGCCGCACCTGTCCTCCTGCCCTTCCTGTTCCCCTTCCCTCCATGGCCTAGGAGGAGGCCGTCAAGTAGGCTCGCGGCGGGGCATTCCAAAAGTCTCGGACGCGATGCGATGCGCACGGGACGGAATCGTTTCACTTCGGGGAAAAATGGGAAACAGGAAAATAATCTGGAAAACTGAAAGACGAAGAGAAAAATCGTCGTTGAGTCGTTCGCACTCGTTCGCTTGCGCTTGTTTGTCATTGCAGTTCCTGCCAGACACGCATTAAAACCCTTATCGTGTTTTGTCGTTCGAAAAATTTACATTCCGCGCGTTTCCTTTTTACGTGCGCCCTAAAAAATACGAACAACCGAAAAACACATCGAAACAAAAGAAAACTGAAAAGAACTCGGAGGGAAAGTGGGGGCATGGTGGCGACGTTCACGGCATGGGTATGGCGGGTACCTTGTATGCCTTATCGAAACGCCGGGGAGGACCAGGACATTACCGATACGACGACGGGTGGAAGCGGTGGAAGAGGAGCGCTGGCGGACGCCCATCACACAGTCCAGTCCACTTCACGGTCCGAGTCCGGCTCCAGCGCTGACTGCATGAATCAGTCGACCACTGGAACACCTGGCGCGTCGCCGAGGGGCTCGCGAGGCGGGATCCGCCTTATTCGGACCATTTGACGGCTCAAGTTCAAACGCTCTGCGTGCGGAGGGGCGAGGAGTCAACTGCCCGCCCCAACACGCCCCGCCCCGCCCCGCCCCACTCGCGACAGCGTGCAAGATGAATGGTGGCTGAGCGGCAGCCAACGTGGCGCCAAATAAGTTGGTAGTCGCTGGTCGCCGCCGTCGGCAGCCTTTTGGCACACACAGTCGTTTAGACCCCCCGCTCTCTCTCTCTCTCTCCCCGTCACTCACTCACTCACTCACTCACTCACTCACTCACTCACTCACTCACTCACTCACTCACTCACTCACTCACTCACTCAGACTAACTACCTGCCTAATGCCTACGCCATGCTTTCTTAAGCGGCTTACTTACTATGGCCGGTTAATTGACTGGTCGCTTCAAACTTGACACCAAGTAGAGCAAGAGCAAAAGTCCTTTTCAGTTAAGAGTATGCTGGGCCGTTTTACCAAAGAGACGAAAACAAACAACAAAACGCCCGCTGTCGCGTTTCTGACCGCCAGTTAGGAACAAGAATCTGATGCCGACGCCGACACTCGAAGACTTCGGCGTCCGCGTCTCCTCTGCGAGGAAAAGAACGATAAGAACGCCACTTTGGATCTGTATCCGCATGCGACTGCAGTCGGCGACGATGTCGTCTTTGCGCTAAAAGCTCTTCCTTGCAGTGTGTGGCAGCGGGCCAGCGGCCGCTGGGGGTGGCCGGGGTGGCTGGCACTGCACCACGTGCGGCCGGGCACCAGTTCGTACTGCTCGTGATTGTGTCGCACTGGGGGAGGGGGGGGGGGGAGCACCCGCCACAAGCCGGGCACTCGATACTCGCGGCTACTTATTGGCGAGTACCGCTGCGCCGTACGGTACCCGCCCTCCGTACCCATCCGCGTGCCCGACGTAGACGCCTGCCTCGGCCGCAGCGCCCCCCGCCCCCTCCCCCGCCTCCACAAGGTGCAGAAGACCCAGAAATGCAACACAAACGTCGCGGATGAAATGGCAAACGCGCTTAAAGCCGGCCATAAAGCAATGCTCATTACGCCGTTGGCGGCTCCACTTCGCGACATTAGTATGATGGCCGTTAATAAAAGATAACCCGAGAGCAGGGAAATTAAAAGCGCGCGGCTCCGATCGCCGAGCGCGGCCGCGCCGCCCCGCGCGCCGTATCGCAGCCGACATCGTCGATCTCGGTGTAAAAAGAAATGCGACAGCATTCATCTCACACGATAAGTTCGTGAACCTTGAACCTGGCCGCTGCCGTCGGCAGCGCGCATGGGCATGGATGTGGAAGAGGCACCGTACCGCGACCCCCGCGGGCCCGCGCGGACCAGTGCAGTGCACCGAGAGAGAGGGAGAGAGAGAGAGCGAGAGAGAGCGAGAGAGAGTCCCGGCGATTAGATTAGAAATTGGGAAAGGGACGGCATCGGGCGGCTTTAAAATGCATGAATGGGCGAACGTTCGATAGTAGTGGTCGGTAGTAGAGCGGAGTGGGCGGGAGTGGAGTGACACAGCAGCGGAGGTGGTCGCCCCACAGCAGCGGACCGGCCCGGCCCGGCCAGGCCGATAGATGCCCAGCCCAGATTGTTTGCGGCCTGCCGTGGCTTGGCAGGGTGTTGACGCGCTGCGGGGGACGTGACGGTGCGCGCGCCTGTCTCTGTGTGCGTGCGTGTGTGTGTGTGCGCGCGCTGCGGATGTCAGCGGCACGCAGTTTCTCAGCGACGTACGCGCGCCGGCGGTGCGACGCGCCATGCGGCAGAATGGGGTTGTTGCCAGTTGCACTGCCCGGAAGACCTCATGCACCGCCGTGTCGTCGCTTTCGTTCATCATTTTCGAGATGAGTCACAATTGTGAGTTTTAGCCCCGTGCAAGGGAGGGAATGAGTGTGTGTGTGTGTGTGTTACGTGTGAGAGCGTGAGCCACGGCTTCCACATCGGGCAGCTGCTGCGCTGGCTACACCTCCCCGAGACGTACAGTCGGAGCAGTCACAACAGCTGGCCATAAAGGCCCCGTTGGGTCCGCCATGAGGTAGTCGTTGAGCAGCAGCCGAGAGGGCCCTGCCTGCTGAGCGGACATGAGGTAGTCATGAGCCAGGAGGGGGCCTCACGGCCGTGAGGCTCAATAAACAGCGAGGTGTCGCGCATCAACCCGGACTCTCGGCGACATTAAAAGGCGGCGCAAGTCCTTCGATGATGTTCGAGGAACCGTTCGGTGTGACGTCGTCGCATCGGCCGTCAGTGCGAGGGAGTTCCCTGCCGTACGGGTTCGCTGACGCTATAGCGATAAGACCATTACTTCACGCTCCATTTCTCGGGGGAACTGCAGGGCGTCGAGCAGAAATGCCACAGTTAGTTCTTTAAACACAACAAAAACTGCATCAACCTGTAACGAAAAAAATTGAGATTACGTTTAAATTTCAAATTCGATTGGTTTCCCACTTTTAGCAAGTTTTCCCTTCTCCCCTTTTCACCCTCCTTGCGCTTTGACGCCACCGCTCACCCTAGTCGCAGCAGGACGACATCTTTGGCGGCCGGTGCCGGTCCGTTCGTCAACATGGGAGAAGGAAAACAAGTCCCGAGGCTAAATGAGTCGTACGAGTCACAGCAAAAGTGCCGGAAAATGCTAGCAAAAATGAAATGGGTGAAACCTTGATTTTGAAATCCCTCTTTGTTTGTACGAATTCTGACAGGGTCCGTGACTTGCTCTCTGTTGCAGGTCCATACCACGACGATGCTCTTCGCCTCGTCGAGCCGGCACCAGAACCTTGGTCAGGAGCGCGCGCGGCAGAAGGATATGCCCCGACAGCCGATCTGAATAAGACACCTGATGAGTGCAAACGTGTAACTGAACGCTAACTCGTGAGTGGCGGCAATAGAGCCAGACTGGATACCGCCATAGGCAGGGCAGCCGTGCAGGCCGCTGCTGCCGTCACGACCCTCTCGCCGCCCGACTACCAGCCGCAGGTGAGTGACAGCGAGTGACGCAGGACTTCACGAGTAAACCTGCAGACTTCGTGGTTCAAAACAAATCATGGAGGCGGAAGGGTTGGCGTTACAGCCCGTCCCGTGACAACCTCGGACCCGGTAAACGTCTTTTCGAAATGCTTCATCACTACTTAGGACCCTCAAAAGTGTAACCTGGCCCAAAGGTAGTAAATGTCTGGTACTGGTGCTTCAGCTCCCAACGAGGATTTTCGCAAAAACTCAGTAAAACTTCGCCCATTTTTGAACCGACCCCTGACATGTTGGTGCAAGTAGTGCTCTGAGCAGACTCGCGACGCTGACGTATCGCGATTGAAAAACTGAACCGCGTGGCGCCGTTGCTGCAACAGTCGGGGCGCCAGGCGCGCTAGGCTCCACGTGGCCGCCGGGGCCGGGGACCCATTGTCGGCGATTAGGCGCCATTCGGATGCTGTGTGCACTTCATGCATTGCGCAACTACAGACATTGTTGAGGTTTCGATGTGATGCGCGTTGCATAAGGGTGCACTGCGCTATTTTTCGAGAGCCGTATAGCAGTGGCTCCTGCTGCTCCTGTTTCCAACGCAGCGCCCCCTCCCCTCACTCCTCTCTGGCGTCAATCATCTCTGTAATGCCGACCATTTTCAGGCTCAAATAGCCGCGAGTTGGTATCGGGCCTCTGCCGCCGACTGCGCCCCTGCCCCACGGCTCGTTGGAGCGGTACACTCTTTGCAAAACTCGAAAAGAAGTGTCTGTCATCTGCCACGGAGCAGCGCACTGTGCAAAAACTTCCATGTCACTTTTAAAGACGCTAAAGAAAGGCAAAATTTTTACAGGGTTTTGTTTTCTTTCTGAAGCAGTTATAATATTTCATTTCTTTAAAAATGGCACACGAAAATGACCTCGCCGCTCATCCTTCTCATAGTTTGCAGCGTGCGGGGTATGGCGACAAAGCCAATGGCCTGCCGGTATCGCGCTCACGGCCGTGCACGGCGCCCGTACGCCCTGCGTGCCGTGCCCTGCCTCGTGGAGCTCTAGGGCCGCCTATATAGGGCCCATGCGCCTCGTTATGCAGGGGCAGCTCTCAGTCGCGTTGTAAACACTGGAAAAACAAAGGTGCGCAGTCGTGCCTTTCTAGGGGTGCTAAAGACATTTTAAGTTTGCTGCCTCTGTAAAGGCACTTAAGAGCCCTGAAGGTGCCAAAAATGAGTGCCTTTGGAAGTTTTAGTAAAGGCACTAATCCTTTAGGACCTTTGGGTTAAGACTTAGCACCTTTGTTTTTCCTGTGAATAAGGCACAACATGTCGACGCTGAAAGTGCGCATCAGTCGGAATCAAATATACGTGCGGAACCTTTTCGGTGCCCATGATTTTATCATGGGGCGTGACCATATGATGCCGGCACTCGTGCCGGCACTCAACCCGTTAATAATCGAAAAGTGATAATTTTCTATTCGCTAGCATCGCATGACATCATCAATTATGCGACGTCCACTTTGGCTTGTTTGACGTTCATCTCGTCGCGTTTTGCGTCCCCCCATCTGCCACGTAATGCCGCTGCTCTGCCCCCGGCTGACCGTCACTGCCCTCTCAGTCACATGTGTGTGTGCTGATGCTGCCTCTTGCTGACCGTCATTGCCCTCAGTCACATGAGTGTACTTTTCCGTCATTCCCCGCGAGCGAGCGCCGGCAAAGTATGTGCCAGTGCGCGCGCGAGCAAGTGTGTACCCAGGCCATACGGAACCAATAGACTTGAGAAGATCCTCCGCCTCCTGCCGCCTCCTCCCCCTCTCCTTCTCCCTCTCGCGCTCACTCCCTATTTCGGAGCAGACGCACAGCGAGTGCCCCTCTTACACTGCGAGCGCGTCAGAATCATTCAATTGAAGTGCCACATCCATACGGATCGTGAATAATTTATCACCTCAGCACCTCTCCTGTATATATTTGCTCAGGCGAACGTCATTTCCAAAGTTCCGTGCTCCGCTGATGTTGATCGTGCACATTCATCAGACAACGCTGGGCAATGTCTATATATTTTGATGTTGAATATGGCGAGCACACACTGGTAAAACAAAGTGTTTAATGTTGGACGTCAATTGACGTTTAAGTTCAAGTGTGAATTTCCTCGACTGTGTCTAACTAGATTAAACGTCAATTGGTGTTTAAATTTTCGACACTTTCGAAAAGTATAGCAGCTACACATTATAGAGTTCCTATTGATAGCATAGAACTGTGTGTGTCCAAGTGTGCAGAATTTAAACGTTTATAAAACGCCTTAAATGTGCAACTTGAGTTAAACACCATGTAATGTGCAACATCATAACTTGCCCACGTTGGTATTTAAACTATGCACACTTGTTTTACCAGTGCACGTTTGTTTCAGAAAAATTACCTTAAGTTTATTTCATTAAAACATACAAAAAACGCTCAATTATGGTCATTTGCAAATGAAAGGAAAAATAAACAGTACCTCTAGTTAGTGTGAGCCGTGGTGGTGTGCGTGTGCACATTCGATAGCTTATCACTCATCTCGCACACTGAAACAGCTCACAACGACAATTATTTGCCAGGTTCTAAAAGCGTCGTACCCGCATGACTGTCAATCACCAGGCAATTTACGATTGTGTAGCGAGTCGAGTACTTTTTTTTACCCGAGAGTCGAGACGCGAGTGACGAGGAGCAGAGGGCAGTTCTGCACCAGCTGGTATGCCACGCCGCGCCAGCGCGCGCCAGCCAGACAAAATGATCTGTGCCTTGTCGTCACATCTCAGAGCACATGTTCGACAGCGGTCATGTGGAACCGGGAAGCGACACTGCGGAGAAAAAAGTAGAGCGCCGATAGCCGTAGCGTTAAAGATAGAAACGGACCATGCAGTAAATCTGAATCGCTATTATTTTCTTTTTAGTCGTACTATAGCACCGCGCGCTTTGGGGGTAAAAAAAAAGAGCAGCCATTGTGAAAGGCGAGATCACTGTCTTTCTTTTTGCTCTCGACTCCTCGCTGTGGGAGTGCCCTCCCCCCTCCCATGCGCCCCGCGCGGTTTTAGTGATTTGCTGACATTGTCAAAGAAGCCTCCCTCCGCGCTGCAACGCGGCCGGCCCGAGCTATTGCTGGAGTGCAAGGCTGCAGAACAGAAATAGGGAAAGGCAGAAGAAAAAGAAGAGTATTAGAGACGCGGGAGACATTTTGCCGTCGAGCAGAGCAGCCGCATGGCAGCGAGCATATTCGCTTCTCTTGCAGCGCGATGGAGGCAGACGACTTACGACTTGCGAGCCTCTAAAGAAAGCACAACATGGGGGCTTGTCACTGCTGCATTACAGCTGCCCGCCTGTCTCTCTCTCTTACAGCACGACACTACTCCATTATGTACAGCCGTCTGTGTGACCGTCCGTCTCTCTCTTCACGCGTGCCGGCGCGACGAGCGTCGTTAGCGACGCCCCGTGAAAGAACGGGGTGTATCGCTGCGTACTGTTTTACATTCGCTCCTCCATTTTTTCGTAAATTTATTTAGCGGCGCTGGCAAGTCAGGCGATGTCGGCGCGGCGCGGGGGACTGAACCAGACCGATCCAGAGTCACGGAGTCCTGTGTACTCGCGGGGCCCTCTGTCCTGTCCTCAAATGATCATGAGAAATATCAGCGAAAGGGTGATTCAACTTAAAGAAAGAAATATTGCTTTTCGCATATATATTTGTTCGTTATTGGAAAGCTCCGAGGAAAGATTGTCCGCGGTCGGAGAGCGGGTATACGCAGCTCAGGCATGGGGGCGGGGCGAGGGGGCGGGGCGTCAAGAGATCGCTGCCATAGCCGTTCCTATCCGCGGAGCTGTCGAGCCCACAGAGCGCCGCGGACTCGACGCGGACCGATTCGGACGGCAATGACATGGATGCGCCTGGCTGAGCTGACTCAGCAGCACGCCCAAGCCCAGCAGCGCCCAGCGGAGATGAAGGCGTGAGGGCAGAGCGGAACACGAATGGTCATTTTGACCCCACCGTTTTTAGCAGATGATACCTTACAAACATTTTGACTAAACATAAAAAATATGTAAGTAACTTTAAGGTGTCAGCTAGCTTTTACTCTCGATGAGTACAGAGAACCATAAGCGCAGACCAGAAAACAATTTATTTAGCGCTGGGGGGCCGAGTGAGTGAGTGAGTGAGTGCCCGAGTGTCGCGTCGGTCGCGGCAGGCCCCTGCTCAACAATACTAGGGTCCCACAGCCGCGACTGCCACCCGGTACGCTACCCCCTCCCTCCCTGCCTGTCAAAGACGATAAACGAGTGAAACATTTGAAAAATGATGCAAAACCACCACAAATAAAAATCAAACTAGAAAAATTAAAACACAGGTATACTTTAGTATTAAATTGGTATCATCTGCTTTCAAGATAGATTCTTGATTTAGATTTTTATCGTCAACCTCTTCAGGAAAAATTTGTATTATTTACTCACATCGTGTTTCGTCATAAGAAGAAGCCCTGAAAAGTGCAGCAAAATCACGCTTAAATTTTAAAAATTATAAAATCGTGAACTGTCGCGCACGGAATCAATGGCAAGCCCATTAGTGGAGAGCCCTGCCCTGCGCTGCGGCGGCCCTTCCCTTTTCTACTTGATTGCGGGCCTCGTTGACTCCATTGGCAGTCCCGACGCCCTGGCCGCGCCGCGCCGGCGGCGGCACAGTGCCAGGGCCCGGGGCGCTGCTCGCCAAGCCCAACACCGCGAGCGCGTCGCGGCGCCGTCGCCTCCCTGAGCGTTGCCTTCCGTCTCCTCTCCTCGACCTTCTCCTCTTCCTTTTCCATCTGCGCTTCACCTCTCCCGCTCGCTTTTCATTTCACACACAAAAGTGTACGGCATATGTTATATGATCGCTAATTAAAATCGACTTTAGAGTTGACGACCGATCGACTCCCCCCCACCCCCCAACCGTGCTATACTGTAAAGTTAGAGCACTAGCGTAATTTTTTATAAACTCTCGAGAATGCTCTCAAAGGTTTCTGTACAAAGTGGCCATGAAGTGGCATAGTTACCTCCTCTGCAGATGCAGAGGCCTCGCCTCCATGGCCTAGGCCCTAGCCTAGGGGACGCGGTGGGTGGGCCCTATCCGGCCTAGGTCGCCGTACGCACACACACGTTCTGCCGGTGTGGCCGCGAAGGTGACGCCGCCGCCGCCGCTCCCTGCCCGGTCACAAGACTTTTCACTGTGACGTTGCGGGGAAATACCATGCCCACCGCCTCGTGCATATTCACTCGCTCGCCTTTACCTAGCCCGACGACAACATGTTTGCCACCCCCTCATGTATGACGCGCGCCCGAAGATGACCGAGTGTGTCCCGCAGACAGAAGTATCGCTTTCCTGCTCGCCAACCCCAGCCGAAATCGTTCCGTAATGCGCTGCTCAGGGGGATCCGGAACTCTTTCTTTACAGCAGGCATAAAATGCGTTACTGGCGCCCGCCACGCCAGGCCGCGCCCCCGCCCCCGCTGGTTTTAACACTTTCCCCGCCCGGTATGGATAGGGTGTCGGCATGGGAGGAGGTAGGGGGGGGGGGGCGCCCGCCGCTTTTGCTGATCGCCGATGTTTATAGGGTGACCCCCCGCTCCGACGAAGGGCCTGGCGTGCGGGCCGCTGACGCAACTCGGTACGCACGTTGCAAACGCTTGTTCTGTCTTCAACAACAGTGAGCTGCGTCCCCATGGGACGATGAATAATGGGGACTTGGGTATTCTCTCTCTCCCTCTCCCTCCCCCTCCCGCCCTAACTGGCACACACAAGTCGTGTGAAATTGGGTCGGTGCTGATATGATGTCACCTCTAAATACTTTTGTTTCCGCTGACAGGCAAACTGCTAATCCCCGACCTGACGCGTGGTTTTTCTCCGAGTCATCTCTTTTTCTCGCGACTCGAGTCGGGTTCGGCTAGGTCAGTGCGGCCGCGCCCACGCGACGCGACGCCCCTTCTTATCTTCACAGCCTTCAAAATAGTACGCTGCTTCACGCCGCGTCCTAAACTGAAGCTGGCTCGCCCATTTTCGCACTAGAGTCGCAGCGGGTGAGTGAACACCCGCAGGCGAGGGCGGCGCATGCGGCGCAGACGCGATAGGCGCTGCGAGCGCGACACATCAGGGCGTCGGCTCTCCTCCGCGCCCCTGCACACCCGCACCCGCATCAGCCAGCAGGAGAGAGAGCGAGGGAGAGATACAGAGAGACAAAGGGAGGGAGGGAGGGAGAGAGAGGGAGGGAGGGAGGGAGAGCGAGAGCAGGGAGAGAGAGAGAGAGCAAAAGAGAGCAAGAGCGCCACAGCGCAGTAGTTTGAGATTCCCTGCCCTTTACCCACCCGCACGCAGAGCAGAGCCGGAGCGCGGAGGAACGCCTGCCCGGGCTTAGATAGGCCGCCCGCTCAACAGACGCGCGCGCCGGGTCAGAGGGTTGCCTAACCCCCAGGCGCTCGCACTCCGGCGGAGGGGGACAACGGGAAGGGAAGAGTGGTGCGGTCAGTGGGGTTGGTGGCAGGGGAGAGAAATTGGGGAGAGAGGCTTGGAAAGTGCATGCCCACTACGCAGGAAGAGCCACCTCACCTCGACGTCGCCTCCGTCGCCTTTCCCCGCTGCTTTGCGCGGGAAATCATCCGAGACGGTGACGAATGTCTAAAACGCCCACTGGCGGGCCGTGGGCCGGGCCGGGCGGGGACTGCATCATAGTGGGCTGCTTTTGCTTCTCCCTGTCAATCACCGGCCCCGCGGACTCGTCCCGTTAGGGCGTCAATGAAAGCAAGAGTCGTGTGGGTGGAGCGGCCAGCGCGGCCGCTTGCTTTGTCCGCGACTTTCAAGTCGCCATTTATAGCGCAACAAAGTAGTTGAGTGTGAGGGCGAGTGGCGGGAGAGCGTCTTGCAAGAGGACCGGTGACAAACCAGGTGCAGACACTAGGGAGACAAACTGTGATGCGCGACTTTATGTCACATGTTGTGCCTAGAGGAAACGTTTTGCCATGATATGATGAAACGTTCCAAACGGCACCAAGGAACGCGACGCATGTGTCACTTCAGTTGTTTTCTTTTAGTGGAGAGTTGCCGTGCCCGTTCACGAGCAGCACTACGCTAGCCGGCCAGCCTCCTCAACACCGAGCGGAGTGTGCTAGCCGTCACGCCTGTTTCTAGGTTTAAATAGCCCCCATCGTCTTCGGTTTGGGTGTACTTCACTCCCTGAGCGACCCGACCCGCTCAAGACGCACACGCCGTCAAACACACTACTGCTCACGTACACACAGGCGAGCGGTGCAAGCGAGCCAGCACGCCACGCCACCCCGCCGCGGGCCAGGGAATGCAGGGCAGTGGGCCTCCTCGGGGCCTCCTGGCCACTGCTGGCCCGCGGCGGGGGGCTGCGGCGCTCGGGCCGGCGGGCCGCGTGCGCTGTGCGTGTTTTAGGGAGAGCAATGCGTTACGCCTGGACACGCCGCGGGCCCCGCCCCGCCCCGCCCAGCTGCAACACGTCGGGTACCGCTCCATCAGCACGCCGTGCTGGCCAGCCGCACCGCCACCCCAAAGGGCCCGACCCACTGACCCACATGGGGCCGCCGCGCTGCCGGCCGCGGGGGGCGCGGGGGCATTCCGAGGGGTGGCTGTGCAGGTGCCGCGGCAAGGGTCTCGGGCATGTTGATGGCCGCCCGCCGGTACAAGGGTCGGCGCCACCGCTGCCGCTGCTGCTGCTGCCGCTGCTGCTGCGGCTGCTGCACTCAGACGTAAACACACAACACTGGCGCGCACCTCACGCGTCGGCGCATAACTTACCCAGCAGTATCGTGGAAGGAGAGGTCAGTCCTATCCACTTGCAGGGACACCCAAAAACATGCCAAAAATAAACAAGTTGGAATTGTCGCCTCCTAAAAGAGTTACAAGGCGTGGCAGTAGTAGTTGTTTTGAAAAGTTTGTCACGACGCGCTTTGCCTAAGCTGAGGGAATGGCTAGAGAGTCCCTGCTGTTAGCGGAGCGTTAAAGTCGCCGTCCTGCTCGCCAAGTCTCTTCGGCTGTGTGGGCGGGGCGATAGGCGGGGCGAGGCGGGTTGGGGTGGGGTGGGGTGGGACGTTTGAGAAGAACGCTACCGGTAGGGAGGACGCGTGGCGCTACCCAGCTGTGCGCAATGTGAGTGAGAGTGGCAGGTCGAGGCCTTCCACCACCACTAGCCCGCACGCGAATCACTCTCTTACTGCTTCCCCAACAACTGGTGCGTTCCGTGCGTTCCTCCACAAACAAACCCAAACTATCCCCACTTCACATCTATCTCACTCTCACTCTCGCACTACCACTCTCACTCTCACACACTCACATTCACACACTCAAACTCACACTCAGACTCAGACTCACACTCGCACTCGCACTCACACTCACACTCACATTCACTCACTCCAGGAGCACGCCCACGGCGCCTAACATGCATGTGCCTTGCGAAACGAGAGTCTCCTTCTCCTTGTTTGCCGTGTCGGTTCCCTTTCCGGCTCGCCGGTCGGTTCCCCCTCGGCCGGGCCGGGCTGCCCGCGCGGTATAGGATGTGCCCCGGCCACCTCGTATGCACCTGTTGCAACGCCAGTGTGCGTTCCGCCGTTCCGCCGTTCCGCCCCGCCTCCGCCGCTCTCTACTCCAGCGCGCCCGCTCCTCTACTTACCGCAACAACGCGGGGCGGAGCGGCGGATGTGAGGAGCCTTGGCGGGGAATAAAAGGCGACTGGACCAGAGAGCTGCGCGGCGTGTACTGCATCAGAGGTGCTCTCCCACTCTTGCACGTGCACAACGCCGTGTTACAGACGGTACACACACTAGCAAAATCGACTCCTTTCTGGGGCTATGCGACTGAGTCACCTACCTGCTGGACATGTATTTACAGTGCATGCTGACTGACGTCCTACCCGGGTGATTCAGTGCATGTGAACTTCTGAACGTCCGAACCCTTTCTTGAACTTGAACTGACGCATGCTGTATGGGACGTGGAGTAGGATAGGGCCTTTCGCCTTCATCGCAGACGCACCCAAGTTTTCTCTCTATGCGGCACACCGTCCACCGCGGCCCGGGTGGCGCCGGGTGGTGCGGCTCGGGTTGCAGCAGGTGCAACGCCCTTCCTGCAGGGCGCCCTGCAGCCCGGTGCCCTGCGGTGCCCTCGCCGCGCCAGGCCACGAGGTAAACACACAGCATGTGGGTCAAGTGGCGGCGGCAGTGTGGGGAGCTCAGGGTGCGAGGCTGTGAGCCAACGCCCTGCCACGCCCAGCTACGCCCCACCACGCCCCGCCACGCCCCGCCACGCCCCGCCACGCCCCGCCACGCCATGCTGCCAGCGGCCGCACGCGGGACAAGGTCAGGGTCGCTCTGCTCTCTGTCACCGCGGTGAGCACAGTGGCTCTCCAGCCAGCCGCTTTCGGGGGG
>NW_026267230.1:244416-248674 GCF_000697945.3 Frankliniella occidentalis
GGGGGGGGAGTCTCAAAGGCAAAAAAAAATCTGTGTTCATATTACTCGTCTATGAGGGCTGTGATTGCGGCGAAAAATTAAATTATGATTAGGAATCAAATTAAAGTCGGGGAAAGCGAGGGTAACGGAAAAAGTAAAAGCGGGCAAACGCTGGCGTTTAGTAAGATTCAACCCTGTGGAAGCACCTGTTAATTTTTTAAAATTTTACTCTCCGGTGTGCTGGTCACACTGAATCAACCGAGGCCTCGAGGGTCGCCAGTCCCAGTCGCTGCGTACGCAGATCGCGGCGCACGCGGCTGGTCTGGATCGTCCTCTGTGTGTCGGGGAGCACTGCACTGTGGGACCTAACGCCGGTCCAAGGGCGCTCTACGCCTTATTGCCTCGTGCGTGTGTGTGTGTGTGCATGTGTCCCTTGAACCTGCAGCTAGCGTCCCCGCGTCGGTCGTTACTCTAGATCTCGCCTGTTCGGCGCACCCGGCGCGCCTTGCATCATCCCCGCAACCAGCCAACCAGCCACGCGCGCCTCACTCTCTATCTCACTTTTCATTTCAGGTCGACCGAACGATCGATCGTTTTCGACTTTCTTTCATTTTCTACTCTATTCACGTTCTAATAACCCCGACAGAAAAAACAGTTGTCAAGAAAATTTCAGAGAGTAATGGCTAACTTGTAAGCTTGGGTCGGCTTGGGTCGCAAATTTAATTTCACCCCAAATACTTTGCAACATAAAGGTCACATATAATACTCCAGAAAACATTCTACATGTAATTGTCTCTTCGTGCTGGCCAGGTTTTCAGAGGTGCCCATGTCAATCCTCATGCCGCTAGTCTTTGCAGCGGGGTTGAAGAAGACGCGCCATACGCTCCATCGCTGCGCGCGCGCGGGAGAATTCGAACGTTGGCGCGCTTGCTGCTCAGTCACCTCGCCCCCAGCCGCCTTATGGCTGCCGCTGCACGGCCGAAGCGCAAAGTTACGAGCGCTGCTGCCTTGTGGCGAATAGGCGCGTGAGGCCGGAGAAAGAGCGGGCCCAGTCACGCGAGGGAAATAATCGACTCATTTGCATTCAACGTTTTAGTTTGTAGGAGCCTCTTTAACTTGTCAGTGCTTATTACACTGATCACACGTTTGTGTGAAAAGTTGTGTGTGTCGCAAAGTGACGGGCTTGCGGAAGTTTGTTGCCTGCCGAACTGCCGCTGCCACAAATGATTATCGCTGCCTCAAGTTTTATAGGAAACGCATTTTTTAGAAAAGTGTTGCGCGCGGTCCTTGGGGCTTAAGCGTTTGCAGTCTCACGCGCCCGGCACATGGCATTCCACACAGCCGCGAATCTTTTGTTTGGTTTGGCTCGCCGAGGCGGCCGCGGCGGGTGTCGCGTGCGGTGACTGCCGACTGGACTATCACCGGGCGCAAAAATGTACACTCCGGGATGATGGCATGTCCATCAACACTGTTGTGGAAATATTCCTCCGTCAAAGCTATGCAGGCAAATTCATCGGGAAAATTGTCCGCCTGCAGTTACTTTGGTTACAGTGGACTTTGACAGTTTCAGTAATGCATTTGGAAATGCACTAAACTCTTAACACGCGCTTCTAAGGTGGGTCTAAACATCTTTGTTTTTCCAGTGCAGAGAAAATTTTGACTACAAAATTCACCAGCTTCTTCGCAAGGAATTTTTTACGTTTCAAGAATTCGTAGATTAACCAACATTCTGGCGCGTTACCCCCTGGTGTCATCAAGTGAGCCGAGCCCTCCCCCGGCCCACTATGGTGTACCTCCACATAAACGCTTTGAGGTGGCTGCGGGGTGGGGCTGCGGGGTGAATGGTTCTATTAAAGACACTTATCAGCAGAAAGGCGGAAACTTTCCAAGCAACGCTATTTGTGAAAGGCAGCAGGTGGGGGCGGGGGAGGGGGTGGATGGTGGTTCTGCGTCCACTGCGGGGAGTGCAGGGACCATGCCGCTGCCGATGTGCGGAGGAGAGGGTGGGCGGAGGGGAGGGCTGGCGGGCTGATGTCTGGCTGCAGCAGCCCCGGCGCTCGGCCGGCCTGGTCGAGCGGTCAAAACATAATTGGTGGTAATGATCGAACGGAAAGTAAGCAGGAGAAGGCCGCTTTGCCGTGGGACGAGAATGGGGGGAAGGGTCTGCCGTCCTGCTCTTTCCTGTCGCTGTGCGTCAACTAGCCTCATGTTAATTTTGTGGCGCCTCCTCGGGGGGTCATCAACAAACAAAAAAGCAATACTAGCTACTGCGTAAAACCACTAAGTATTTTATTTCTTTTTAAACTAATTTGAAACTCACACCGACCCATACCATGCCGTAATTTTACTCTGTTAAAATCTTGCGGCGAAAAGGTTTACCAAGCAAATATTTTGTTAGCTGCGAACCATTTGGCAGCTTTGAAAAACAAAGCATTCTTCGCAGTTAAATATTTTTAAAGTTTGCAAACTGCTTTGTGTGTAGTACGAAAACAATCCCCCGCATTTCGAAGCTCCCAATTGTTTCGCAACGTTGCAAAGAAATTACTTCGTTAGGTTTTATAACAATAATGTACAACAGCGTTTATCAGCATTTTTCGTGTTGTTGTTTTTCAGATATTTTTTAAATGCAATACTTTGTGAATTTAGTATCCAAGCTTGCCAAGTCTCCCTGTAATAAGCCTTTCTCTATCCTCGAGCTCCCCCTCCTCCTCGCCGCCTCCCCAATGAACAGGCGGGCATTGCATGGCGGGGGGACGGGCCCATTCAGTAGCTTGTCACATGACGTTCGGAAGGTCACCTTTAGAGAGAGGGCCCTCCCCTCCCAGCCCCGCCCCGCCCCGCTAGTTTCGGCCATGCGCCACTAGACTAGTCCTAACGCCGGCCGGGCCGGGGCCGGGCCAGCCCGCCGGCGGCCGGATCAAAGGCAGAGACAGTCAGACAGTCGCGGCCGGGCTAAAGTCCACGTGGTTGTGAGGCGCACCACGTGACGCCCGGGTGGGCCAATGAAGCTTCAAAAGGCTTTCGGGCGGGGCGGGGCGGGGCGGGCGCCGGCGCAAAGTGTTCGGTCATGTGCGAGAGGTTTGTCTAAGATTTAAAAGGAACATTTTATCACAAAACCAAATTAATGTTGGCGCTGTCCGTCAATTGCTTTGTTGAGTTTATTTAGGAAGCCGGTTTATTTTTTATTTGCTCTTTGTCAGTTGCGGTTTTTAAAGATGACTAAACACAGGACTAGGACTACACGTCGGACCCGCCCGCCGCCGGGCCGGGCCGGGCCGGGTCGGGCCGCCACGCCGCGCCCGAGTGACCAGTGACCACTTGAGCCGCGCCGTGGTCGGGGCGGGGCGGGGCGGCCACTGGAAACGAAACGGGAAAGGGGGAGGGGCGCCGCCGTAACTCATCATCTTGTCACAGCTAAATATACAATCTACCAATCAGCCGATAGCCGGCGCTGCCCACGGCGACACACACCGACGCACACGTACACTCACACACACACTCACACAGACACTCGGGCGCGCACAAAAGCTCCGCCGGCCGGCCGGCCGGCTCGTACGTATATTTTTGGCCGCCAGTCGTCCGGCCCCCGCACGCCGTGTCGGGCATATGAGCGGGACGCGAGTTGCCAAGCCAAAGCTGCTGAGAGAAAGGGTTCGCCTTCCGCGGTCACGCGGCTGGACCGCCCGAAACTCGCGGTTCTCGTTTGCGCAGAAAATGTTTACGAATTTTAAACGCAGATCTGCATGCGCGTAACTGCCTCTGTTGAATACCAAGGTGGTGAACACACGTCAGTCGCACGGCAGTGTACCCTATGAGCGGTGACCAGTCAGTTTTCTTTTGACTTGCGAGACGAGGCGCGCGGCCCGCGTGAGCGCGCTCACTCTGCCGAGGCTTTTGTCTGACCGCCCGCCTCCATAATAGAGCTGTCTGATTGGCCCGGAGCTGTTGCGACACTGGCACTGCTACGGGCCTGCCTGGCTGCGGGGAGCCCTGCGGGGAGCCCTGCGGGGAGCCCTGCGGGGGGCAGAGCAGGGCCCCCTCGCGCCCCGGGCCCCCGGTCACGGTGACCCCGGTCAAAAGCAGGGTACTCAAGGTCGTTCCGCGGGACACTGTGGTCCAGCCCCAGCCCAGTCCTTCGAGTCCTTGACTCGAGCGGCTGCGCTGAGCAGGCCAGCCCCCCGCCGCACCGCCGCCGGCCTGAGCGCCCGGCGGGGTGGGCCGACCCGCCAGCCAGCCGTGCTGCCGGGCTGCATACCCAGCAGGCGCCCGCCTCCAGCAG
>NW_026267230.1:248868-250702 GCF_000697945.3 Frankliniella occidentalis
CACCCCACTCCACCCTGCCCCGCCGCGAACGCCACGCCGTGCCCATCTCGCCGTGGCCTTGGCGGGCCGGCGGCCTTGGGGACGCCCACCTCCCCTCTTCCTGCCTGCTGCCTTGCAGCGTGCTTGCAGCTGCCGTGGGACTGCAGCTGTATCGGCAGCTGAGCAGCTGTCATCAGCGCAGGTGGGGAGACGGGGGGATTCGGAATCTCCCGGAGAGTGGAGCATACCGCGACGGGAAGATGCTCGCGCGGTGCTTCTCAATAATTGGCGAAAATTTTTGATAGCGGCGAGGGGGCTCCAAAGGCTTCCTCGCCAAACTTTGAATGTCAACTTCCGTTTGCCTTCCTGCACTCGGTGGCGTCCGAGGGGGTCCGGAGGGAAGCGGCCTGCTTGGCTCGGGTCGGTGAACCGTTGCAACCGCGAGGAGACACCGGAACGCTGCGGAACCAGCGGGGACCAGCGGGAACTGGCAGCCCCGGAAATCGAAGCGCGTCGAATCGGGAGGAAGAGCTGCATCTGCTCTCCACTTGTAGCGCCACTGTTTCTTCATTGAAAGGACAAATTTGTCCATACACGCTAAAATCTTCTGAACTTTCATTTTGCACAGCTTACTGATTTATGTGTGCGCTACGCTGGCGTATTTTTTATTACGCCTGTATCATTAAACCGTGCGAATAAAAACGTTCATTTGATTTTAGTGTGTACTAGAGAATGGTCATCAAAATAACGACAGTATATTGTTAAATTGAACAGCCGATTCGTAGCGGCTGCGTAGATCCCGCTTTAGGACAGTCGTCTTCGTTCTGTCTAGGCTAGACGAGCTAGATCCTGTGGGCGCGTGCAGACGTCGCCCGCGGGCCCATTGAAAGTCAGCAGACGGCGCATGCACTTTGTCCCCGTCTGGCTGGGCCAAGGGCCGGCCGGGTCGCGGGGCGCGAGAGGCGCGCGCCACAGCCAGAGCCCAAAGCACTTTGGCCCCCCCGCCGCGCACGCACCGCCTGGCTGCAGGCGTTTAAAAACACCGAGAGCGCGAATGGCCCACTTTCCTTTATTGCGACTGGATTTCCCTCTGCGCCATCGAGAAAGGGACCCATTTTTAAGTGAGTGAGTACGCTTTACACCATCCGAAACATGCGGTGAGCGCCTCAAGACTAGTAGGTTACGCCTGTAAATGAGCTGTGGAGCTGTGGGAGCTGTGTCGTCACGGTGTTATTGATTTTATGACAGTGGCGATATATTTTTCATCTCTCTTCGAATCACCGAATCATCGCATTTAGAGATTTGTCGCATTAAAGATGTGATGGCGTCGCCGGGAGCAGCGTCACTGCATCTCGGGTTGCACTCTGTCACGCGGGCCACGTGCTACTCGAGGAACACGCGGCGGCGCACCAATTGTGCGACTAGTAAGAGAGGAGGGACAGAGGGGCAGACGGGCGTAGGGGAGAGAGAGAGGCAGAGAGAGAAAGAGAGAAACTCTCTGTATTTCCTTCTCATCTCGCTTGCCCTCACGCCTCTCACGCCGTGCAGCAGGGGCAGAGGGGCGGGGCTGATCATCTGATCGGGTGTCGCCCTCACGTTGCCGGGCGGAGCGGGGGCGCGTGAGCATGCGCGTGAGTCCGGAGCACGTCCAGCAGCGTGAGCAGTACGTGTGCCGCAGCGAGAGTGATAGTTTAAATCCTGCTTAAGCAGTTAGTACAGTACAGTACAGGCGCTCCCATTCCCACCGGCAGGCCAGGTGACCCCGCGGACGAGCGTCTTTGTCCCGGCGCGGCGCGTGAGTACAGTGTGTCCCGGCGGAAGCGGGATAAATCGGGAGTGCCTCCTTCACCCCCCC
>NW_026267230.1:257527-258667 GCF_000697945.3 Frankliniella occidentalis
TTTTTCATTTTTGGCCAAATTTACAAAGGCTATAGCCTTTGTGTTTTTAGCGAAAATTGATGGGTCCGGATTTCGACGGAAAAGTAGTCAAATCGACAGAGGTGGCCCAGGAGACCACAAAACTACATTTGGTTCAGCAAGAAACCACCCCTTACCAGAGAAACTTGAGTTTTAAGGGTGGTCTTTTGAATCTGGCGGTCAGCGTACTATGGGCTGCCTACCTCGCAGGCGAACCGGTCCAAAAACAGGCGTATCGAACTGAAAATGGCCCGGCGGCGTGAAACTTCGACGCAGAGATTGAAAAAGGATTCAGTCTGACCAATCCCAACTATTTCCAGCGATTTTCAAATTTTTCATTTTTGGCCAAATATACAAAGGCTATAGCCTTTGTGTTTTTAGCGAAAATTGATGGGTCCGGATTTCGACGGAAAAGTAGTCGAACCGACAGGAGAGAACCAGGGAACCACAAAACTACTTCTGTTTCCACCAGAAACCACCCCTGTCCACAGAAAACTGCATTTTAATAGGAGGTCTTTTCAATCTGGGTAGCGTACGATGGGCTGCCGACCTAGCAGGCGAGCCGGTACAAGAAAAACGGGCGGAACTCGCTTAGAATGGGTCTGCGACGTGAAATTTCGACGGAGAGTTAGTAAGAGGGTGCTGTCAAACCAATTCCAGCGATTTTCAATTTTTTTCATTTTCGGCAAAATTTACAAAGGCTATAAATTGATGGGTCCGGATTTTGATGGGGGAGTATTCGAATCGACAGGGGTGAACCAGGCACCACAAAACTACCTTTGTTTCTGTCAGAAACTGCCCCTGTCCACAGAAACTTTAGTTTTATAAGAGCTGGTCTCTCTAACTAAGGGCGGGTGGGTAGGCTACCTAAGGCGCACTGGCTAAGAACTCGGCACCATGATATTTAGACACAGCATGTGAAAAGGGAGTCTGCCCGCCCACCAATCCAAACCAATTCCAGCAATTTTCCAAATTGCCAAGATTTTTAAAAGACATTTTCAGTGATAACAAATCAGCCTGGATTTTGACAGAGGAGGATTGAAATCAACAACAAAGAACCAAGGCACCACAAAAAACATCAAAAACCACCCTTTGATGCACACGAAAGGAAGCTCCTCATAG
>NW_026267230.1:258717-262462 GCF_000697945.3 Frankliniella occidentalis
CCCGCCCCGCCGCCCCTACGTGGATAACGAGATGAGGAGGGTTGTGGCCTCGACCCGGGCCTAACCCAACTGGAGCCGGGCTGGCGAGGCGAGGTGGACGCTGCTGAGTGCTCTCGCATTGCTGCCTGCTGCGGTTTTGCGTGGACGCCGCACACAGGGGGGTATTTTAGGAGTGAAAAGGGCGCCCTCTTGCAGTCTGAAAGCTTGAGTATAGTGTCCAGACTGTACGACCGCTCCAGCCAAGTCTCCGGGTCCCGTCGAACTAGCTAGCAAAGGCTGTTTCGCCAAAGCTTACAAGTGCGGACATTTAAGAACTAATCGCGCAGAACTTCGTTAGCTTCAGTCGAAGTTCAGTTTTATTTGAACCAAGTGCGGAGTAGTTCACCGATGCACGATCTCAATGGCGTAGCCCTTTCTGGGCGGCTTGTGTCTTCGTCCAATGTTGCATCGGTGAACTCTGAAGCAAGAAACAGTCGGTGTTGATGTAGACCACGGTGGATGTAGACTCAACGCACCTTTCCTTGTCCACAGGCTGATGGCATGGCCGAGGAGGCCGAGGAGGACGCGGTGGTGGCGTTGCTGCTGTGGTCCGGGCGCGCCCTCCTGCTGCTGCTGCTCATCCTGGGCGCCGCCGCCAACGCCCTGGCGCTGATCGCCTTCTGCCGCGGCCCGGGACTGCGCACGCTCTCTAACCGCTTCGTTATGAACCTCCTCGTCGTCAACCTGGCGGCATGCACCCTGCTGCTGCCGCTGCTGCTGCTCGAGAGCACCAACGCCCTGGGCACGGCGAGCGGCCCGGGCAACGCCGTGCTGTGCTCCATCAGCGAGGGCGTGGCGGCCGGCTACTGCACCGCCTCCATCCTGGGCGTCCTCCTCATCGCCGGTGAGTCTCACTTCTACATTCAAATTAATGTTTTCCTGGTTTTCGTTTCCGATGGAATTAATTAGTGAAATGCAATGCATGGCTGCATCACATTGCGTAAAACAAGCACCCACAGCGACAACGTTTGATGCAGCAAAAATGTCGGTTCGTAAAATGTTTTATTCTGATGACTCCCTTCCTCCCGGGTTGCAGTGGACCAGTACTACGCAGTGGTGGACCCGCTGCGCTACCACTCCAAGGTGGACGGCGTGCGCAGCGTCGGCATGCTGGCGGCCGCCTGGCTGTGCGCGCTGCTCGCGGGCGTGCTGGGCGCGCTGGAGCCCCGCGGTGCCGGCCTGTGGGCGTCGTGCGACACGAGCCCGGTCCCCGCCGCCGTCCTGGCGAGGGCCGGCATACCTGGGGAGGATGACCTCGACAACCCCGGCACCGAGGATGCCGTCGTCGTGTCGCTGTACCGCCGCGTGTACGCCGCCGTGTTCGCCGTGCTGGTGTTCATCGTGCCTTTCGCCGCGCTGTGTTGGATCTACGTGTCCATCTCCAGCGCGGCACACCGCAATTCACAGCGGACGAGGCGCAACGGCTCAGGTACGTACGGCAGGGTGGCTGCGGCAGGCATTCGGCGAGGCACTCAGCCTGCGCAACGGCAGATAGGCAACCCTCGCGCGGTGGCGTGCGAGCGTTGCCTACACGCCAGGCGCCCGCCGGCCTGGGCCCGACTGGGCCCGACACCCCGGCGACGCTATACTAACCGACCTGCTCTGTTGCTTTCAGGTTCGGTCGCTCCGTCGACGCCTCCCCCGGAGCTGAGCTGCTCGGAGTGCGGGGTCCGCAGCGTGGGCCCCACGCCGTCCAGCACTCTGAGCGGGCACGCCGGGCACGCGCGCGCCGCCGCCGGGCCCCTCGGCCTCCCGGTCAGCCGGAGTGCGCCGGCCATGGACGCCGTGGCGGCGGAGGCGGCCGCGGGCGAGGCCGGCCACCAGCGGCAGCAGCTGCAGCTGCCGGCGAGCAGGCGGAGCTCCGTCACGTCTTCGGCCGACGACGCGGCCAGCTGCGGCGACAGCGTGTCCACGTGCGGCTTGGCGCGCACGGAGCGGCGGCGCAGCAGCTGCCCGCACGCGCACGCCGTCACCGTCACCATCTCGCCGCCGCCGCCGTTGGCCGTCAGGTCGGCGTCGGCGTGGCTCGTGTCCTCGCTGCGCTGCCGCATTTCCAACGCGTCGCTCTTTCGCTACCGCGAGGAGGGCCGCGCGGCGCGCGTCTCTGCCATCGTGGTCGTCATGGCGCTGGGCTGCTGGGCGCCGTACGTGGCGGTGCTGGTGCTGCACGCAGCGCTGCCCGCCGCCTCCCCAGCCACCTCCCGCCTGCCGCGCCACCTTGACGCGCTGGCGCTGGCCGCCCTCGCGGCCGCCGTCTGCATCTCGCCCTGCCTGTTCGCCTTCCGGAACAGGCGCGTGCAGAAGGAGGTAGGTTGGTCGTGCTTGAGGGAGTGTGGCACGCACGACTCGCGACGACTCCGGTGTGCTGACCGTGTTGTTGATTACTCCAGGTCCGCCGCGTGCTGTGCCCGCGGGGACGCAAAGGCTCGCTGGAGCGGGGCCGAGGCTGCAACAAGAACAAAAGTCGCCACGGGTCCGCCGCTGGGGCGGGGCCAAGTGGGGGTGGCAGCGCGCGGAGGTTGCTCCCGCACAGCCTCATGGCTAGCCTGGCCGAGGACTGTAGCTCCCCGTCAGACAGGTAGGCTGTTCAACTAAGCCCGTATCATGTACCACAACGATCCGAATCAAACGGCCTTTTGACTATTGAATCTCCTCCAGCACGTCAGCACTCACTATATCCGGGATGGGTAAGGGGATGGACGACGACGCCAGCGCCCTCACTGTGTCCGTGTCGTTGCTGCCAGCGCCGCTGTGGACGCCGCACCTTCTTCCAGACGACGCCCTCGCCGTGGAGACGGCCAGGAGCTCTTTCTCCTCTGGGGCGTCCTCCTCGCAGGGCTCAGCGCTGTCCACGGACACGGCCGACGAGTAGTGGCGCACCATGGACAAGGCGGGAGAGGAGTCGCCCGAGACGTACCTGAAGCACAAACGGCACAAACCCTTTTCCACTCTGTTGGAACAGGCCGGCTACTGATATTAAGAGTTTGGTCGAGTGCACTTAGTGCAGCACTAGTGATATTAATGACTGCATTGTTCCTTCTCCACAAATTTCGCGTACTCGTCGTGTCCTCGGAAGCAGAGGAGGTATCTAATAATCGGAGTAACGAATATCTGCCATTTGCACCAGACAAATTCTTTTCTGTTTTCGTCCAGTTTAGGATTTAAAAAATCACACTGTAATTCTCTTTGCCTTTACAATGCAATAGCTAAGTAAATCTCAGAGGAATCTAAAAGACTGACAGTCTTGCCCGTTAGAGTATAAGCTGTCTACCACAAAACTCATCCATGTGGGACCACTAGTCATTTTATAATAGTGAATATAACTTACTTTACAATACTGTAAGAATTGCCTACCTACCACTTCAGTGTTAAAAGTTATACTAAATGGAGAGAGAGGCCTGTTGTTTGCAGAAAAGCCTCCATAGTGCCATACCTGACCATTGAATTGATCCGGATGTATTTTCCACTTGATATGCTTCTTTTTCAGGCTTTAACTTTGCTCTAGGACAGCTGTGTTCAAAGGTTTCAAAAGAGGACAGATCATTGGAAAATTTGTTCTGCTGTCTAGTGGCTGCCACTGAACAAGGGTCTCCCATTTTAAATACAATTAACTTGAGAATCAATGAAAACTGTGATAAATTATGTTGATATGTAAATAAGGAGGTCTTCCTCCTAAAGTGTTTTTGTTTGCTAAGCTTGTTAATAA
>NW_026267230.1:263922-265457 GCF_000697945.3 Frankliniella occidentalis
GAATGGACATCGCCGCTTTTCGATATTAATCCCAAGGTATAGTGCTTACTTGTTTCCGGTCCGGAATATTGAATTGTTCCATTCCGGTTATTGTTGTAGGAGGTTTGAGGTTATGCTCCTGTGGCTTAATTTTTGACACTTACAATTAAGTTGTAAGTTATTTTTTGAGGCCGAGTAAATGATGCCCGTGATGTAAAGAACTTGGCTCACTGTCAGCTTTGTTGAAAAGGTGTTGAATGGGTAGACTCCTCCAATCCATGCAGTATATGTTAAATACTGTTGTAGGTCCCTATGCAAATGGGTGAACCTGCCAGTGTTTTATCACATATCATATATTTTACTCAATTTTATTCTCGTGGAACATAAAACTTTATTACTTTCTGATTGGGGTGCAAACCGAGTGGTACTATTTGCGTAATCCCTCAAACAATCAATCAATGTGCGTTGCAGATAATTTGCAGCTGCCCCTTCGTACTTAATGTTTAATCCAGTGCCAAAATTAGTTATTTGAAAGACCATAGTCATTTAGAGACGCATGGGGGGAGAGGCATTTAAAAGGGGATTGTATGAGTAAATTATATGTAATTAATAGTAGATGTGCGCTAAAAGTACCGTTTAATATGATTGCAGGAACTCGGCCCAGAAATGTTCTTGACATATAACCAAGAGAAGTCTATGGAGTCATTTTACACAAAAGAATAGGTGAGTTGACATGACAGTAACGGCCAACGCTGGTCCAATTTGTCTCTGTACAGACACTATGAGGAGCTTCCTTTCATGTGCATCAAAGGGTGATTCTTGATTTCTTTGATGGTGCCTTAGTTCTTTGTTGTCGATTTCAATCCTCCACTGATAATGTCTTTTAAAAATCTTGGCAATTTGGAAAATTGCTGGAATTGGTTTGGATTGGTGGGGCAGACTCCCTTTTCACATGCTCTGTCTAAATATCATGGTGCCGACCCACTACAGCAGAGTTCTTAGCCAGTGCGCCTTAGGTAGCCTACCCGCCCTTAGTTAGAGAGACCAGCTCTTATAAGACTCAAGTCTTTGTGGACAGGGGTGGTTTCTGACAGAAACGAAGGTAGTTTTGTGGTGCCTGGTTCATTCCTGTCGATTCGAATACTCCTCCATCGAAATCCGAACCCATCAATTTATAGCCTTTGTAAATTTGGCCAAAAAAGAAAAATTTGAAAATCGCTGGAAATAGTTGGGATTGGTCAGACTGAATCCTTTTTCAATCTCTGCGTCGAAGTTTTACGCCGCCGGGCCATCTTAAGTGAGATACGCCTGTCTTTGGACCGGTTCGCCTGCGAGGTAGGCAGCCCATCGTACGCTGACCGCCAGATTCAAAAGACCACCCTTAAAACTCAAGTTTCTCTGGAAAGGGGTGGTTTCTTGCTGAACCAAATGTAGTTTTGTGGTCCCCTGGGCCACCTCTGTCGATTTGACTACTTTTCCGTCGAAATCCGGACCCATCAATTTTCGCTAAAAACACAAAGGCTATAGCCTTTGTAAATTTGGCCAAAAATGAAAAA
>NW_026267230.1:266917-267978 GCF_000697945.3 Frankliniella occidentalis
CCCCCTGCCCCCGCGCTCCTCGCGGCTGCGGTTGCTGTGGAGGTAGTAGCGGGCTGCCGCCGCTACCGTCGTGACGTCACGGGTGCCTTGGGCGCTGCTGCGGTGGTTGTGGGGTGGTAGTAGCAGCATCCTGCAGTAAGTCTACTACTGCTTCCACAGCTAACGAGAGCTGCATCCGAGACGCCCTTGACGTCACTGCTGTAGTGGTGGCAGTCTGCTACTACATCCACAGCTACCGCAGCGTAGAATCAGGTCTATGAAATAATGTAAAAAGTTGGATAGTAATTGAATTCTTTATTTTATCAAATCACAGTACATCTTGCTCAATTAGCTGGCTTGTTTCTGGTGGTGACTTTGGGCGACTTTGGTGACCTGAAAAAGAATGGAAAAAATCTAAGTTAAATTCAAATTATCTCAGAGTTCAACTTAAGTGACGCCAACTCATCGAAGGAACTTTCTATGTTACAGGTGGTAAGCATCAAGTCCAGGCCCAGGCACATCCCTTTGGACAAGAACCAGCATCACTTCTTATTTTACTTCAACTGTACCATACAAACGAAATAAATAGCAACATTACTGTCAGAGATTCCTAATGATTTGCCTCCAGTTCCGCACTAAAATTAAAACACGACTATACATTTTAGGCTCAAATAATAACCCGTATATATGGAATGAGAATAAGCAGTAAAGAAATGACAAGTAACCCCCAAATAGAACCATTACCAAAATAAACTTTTACCAGACATGACAACCATACTGGTATTTTATGTTAACATCACATTGAAAGTCATAACTTACAAGATTCATTCCTGCGATCATGAAAAGAAGAAGCGATTCCTCCTGCTGTGTGCTGCAATGCCAACTCAGCATACAGCAGGTGACACATAGGCTGCTTTGCTGATGTCCAAGTCAGGTGCACCTCCAGGCCGATCTTCCTGCAACAAACCAAAGACGCAATTTTATAGTCAAAGAAACAGGATGCAAAAGAGGCAGGAAGCACGCAATTTCGACAGAGGAGGTCAAAGGCGACTCTCCTAGACCAATTCCAATCATTTCCAGCG
>NW_026267230.1:270998-307395 GCF_000697945.3 Frankliniella occidentalis
GAAATAACATAATGTAATTAACTACTTTACTCATTTTATTTACTAAAATAGATAAATTAGGTTCGGACAATCGGGGCCGTCTCCCTTCGCCCACTCTCGAAATCAGAAAATCCAATATAAAAAAAACGTATGTCCTAGCTCAAACATGACAAATTTTTCTAGTTTGAAAGCCTTATAAAGGCTGTAAAGCAATCACCTTAACTAACCCTCAACCCTAGCAGTGTGGGGGAACCCGGTGAGGGGACTTCCCAAACATAACTCATTTTAAGCTCATTCATTCATTTTTATTATTCACCACTACAATGTGAAGTAAGGACAATCCAATATTCAAGTATACAGCAGGTAATTGATTAGACTTAAAATGGTAAAACACTTTATCTTAGTCATTTTACTGCTATAACGATTTAATTTTTAAAACTGCTACACAGAAGAAAAAACACGGGGGATAAATATCACAGAATTTAATTCAATTTCATCTTGGCAGTTAAAATTGGAAACACTATGAAATAGGAAGTCTGACAGTGATTCATGTCAGGAGTTTCTTTCAGTGAACATAAAGGCACTGAAAATTGAAAACCCACAAGGCAGTCTATTTAAATAACTTAATAACTACAGTGTGACATGCAGACACCCAGCCTAAAAACAAAACAATAAAAGAAAAAAACTACTGGAATACTGTATAGGAGTACAGATGACGTCGGCAGAGATTTCTAATGATTTCTAATATTGTAATTCAGTCACATTGAACATAACTAATGTCATTCATAATAGTGAGTACGTACAATAAAGATGTCATAGTATAAAAAACAGACTTTAGGAACTTCTTATCACCTAGTCACTTAAAATCATGTACATGCCTCATTTATTTATTATTAGGCTCTTTAAGAATATCCTGTCCATGATCAAAGAGAAACTTTAAGCTTTGTCTGAAGTCAAGTTTGGAAAGGAGTGCCTTTACTGTCCTTTCAATATGAGACTCATCTAAATGCTGAGCAATTTCCTTTTCATTCAGTTTTGAAAGTACCTTAGAGGCAAACTCTCCAGTACCTAGCCTGGCAGAAATAGCATCCAACAACTGGTACATCTTATCATTGTCCATTTGCTGCACAATTTCTGAAGGAGAAAACTCTCGTAAGACGTAATTTCGCATTGCGTCAGAATGAACAGATGATAAAATAGACGGCACAGCAGGAAATATGGTATCTTGCAAAACTCCAGCTTGAACTCGACTTAAAATCAAAGCAAGCCCCTCCACCGATACATTCTTCTCTACTCTTCCACTGCTTTTACCAACTTGAGATAAATACATTTCAGCAACTGTATCTACAGGAAGAGCTTGCAGAACATTTTTTATTTTAGCTATGTTTTCAGCAACATCATGAGGCTCAGATGCTTTTATTACTAAAGGACAAAATTTGGGCATCCTCCCTAATTCAGTTAGTTTTGTTATAATCTCTTCATCCGATGCAGTGGCAAGTGCATCCTAAAACCAGAAGGAAATAAGAACAGTCATTTCATCACTGAGTAAAACTTTAATATTAATACTGTGAATTTCAACAAACCTTTAAGCTGTGTCCTGGTTGATCAAAAGGTGTAATAACATCTTTGGAACTCCCTGAAACAGATTAAGACACACACACATTCTGTAAGATAGCAATTCAAAATAAAATAAAAGTTTGAAATTTAAGAAAAACAAAAAAAAGTCTTGAAAACATACCACAAATTAAATGAGAACCGGAGTGGGCATGGCGTTTTTCAAAGTCCTAGAAAAGTAGAGAATGGGCTTGTAAACAAAGAGCCAAATATACTAATCTACAACAGAAAAGTAGATCTAAAAATGTACTACTGCACCTCAAGAACACTGCAGACGTTTGTTCTTTTAGGAGGTTTAACAGAAAGGCGATCAAGCCTTTCTTGCGTCAATTTGGCTAGGTCACCAACAGTGTGGATGCCTTGCTCTGAAAACTCCCGCAGAAGTGATTTCTTCCTGTTAACATTTGGGATGAATTTAGATTAGATTAACATGACAAAGAGAAAAATAATATTATATTACTTACTATATAGATAGATATTACTATAAATATATATTTTACTTATTACTATGAAATTATTTTACTTAGGAAATAAATGTTATCTTACCAGACTGGAGTCGTCAATTTTGACGAAATACACTCAACTGGGTGAGTGCAATCCAAAAGATTTTGGTAGACCGGTGACAAGCCTGATGGTAAATGAGGAAGATCATCTAGCATGCCTTCAGTTCCAGCTTCCAATTGTTCGCTATTAGTCTCAAGACATTCACCTTGGTTTTGTGCATCTTCGTCTACTTCCATTTCATCTGAATCAGAACTTTCTTCATTTTCAATTTCAGGGGTTTGGAAATTTTCTCTCGGTGCAGAGACTGATTTACTGCTTTTTTTGGAATTTCTTTGATTATCATGATCTCGTTTGTCAGGACTTGCAGATCTCAGCATGTGAGTCCCATTATCACTACTACTGACCCTAGTACTGATCACCGGTCTGTCTTTCAGATTGTCATTACACTCGTCATTTCCTGAAGCCTTTCTCTTCTTTGAGCCAATGCCGCTTGGAATAGTAGCTTCAATCGGTATATCTAGATTAGTTGAAGATGAACTTTCATTTGTCGCAGAACATGTGTCTGTAGCTTTCTGAGTGGATTGAACTTCAGCCTCAATCTCCACAACAGTTTTAGAGATCTCCTGATCTTGGTCTATTGGCAAGATCTCAGCTGCCATATCCAAATCTGAGTAAAGGGGTAAAAAAAAAAGATAAGAAAAAGAGAGAGATGAATTTTCAAAAATCAACAGGGTTTTTAACATGTGTTGAGAAGCGTCAATGCATATACATACTGTCAGATGGGTCGGAGCTGAATACTGTTCCTGGAGTTTCAGCAGTTTCATTAAATCTGAGTAAACTTGATAATGGAGGGTCTCTAAAGCTAACTCTTTTCCTCTAAAATAAAATTGAAGCCCAGTTTAATAAGAAGCATAGCATGAAAAATTTCTGAACTAAGATGTAGTTGTTTTAATATTACCTTTAAACTAGGAGATGGTGCATCAGAATCTACTTCTCTTTTCCTTTTCAAGATACTTGTGTCTGGAGTTGCAGTAGCACATGGTGTTTTGCGAATCCAATCTTTCTTCAGCCTACAAAATATGAGATTCTGATGAAATAAGTCTTTGACATGATAACTAATACACACAACAAGAC
Source organism: Frankliniella occidentalis (assembly GCF_000697945.3). NCBI lineage: Eukaryota > Metazoa > Arthropoda > Insecta > Thysanoptera > Thripidae > Frankliniella > Frankliniella occidentalis. The sequence goes on from NW_026267230.1 coordinate 274,230, forward strand.
AGTCACCCTACCCTTCATCCTCTAAACTTTTTTGAGGGGTAGCCATTTCTAGTAGCCTTCCTTGTCTTCTAACTGATGGAGAAGCCACAACAGAGACAGTGGTTACAGAGGCATTGACCACACTGGTGGCCATTGTGTTTGAAACAACACAGGTACCGGAGGATGTAGAAGTTGAAGCAGAAACAATCACTTCGTTCTCTTCTGCCTCAGATCGATTGGATCTGTTGCCATTTGAAACCACAGTTTCGCCACCTCTCGCAGCAGCGGCTTGTCCCAATCCTAAGAAATTCAGAAAATACATACATTCATGTATTTTTTCAAAAACTACAATGGTGAGAATTGTTTTACATATTGTGCAACTTACCCAACAATTGTGCAGCACGACTAGATCTATTAATAATGGGAGTGGTATTGCTTTGCAATTCCGTCTTTTGAATCCTTTTTGGTTGAACAGGAGAAGAGATTGGTGACATATCAGTTGGCTTAGGAGGGGAGACAGACTTCAAGAAAGCTTGACTTCTTGAAGTAGGTGTACGAACAATCCTCAGAGTCTTACTAGAGGGTGAACTCTTTTTCTCATGCATCCATTCAGGCATAGAACTGTTCCATGATGGTGGAAGTGACTCAGCAACTGAAGCAGACTCTTGGTTCTTTTCATTCTCTGACTGATAGGCTTTTTTGGGAGAGCCTTTTACTATAGCACCACTGACTGAAGCCTTCTTTGGCGAAACATGAGGCTCTGACGTTTCATGGGAACTTGACAGCGTACTTTTCAAATCTTTTTCAGGTGACATGACTGTGTTTTCTGCTACGGTCGAAGTTTTCATTTTCAAAGCTGATAATGGGACAGAGTCATCCATATCACCATCCATGTTAAGTGACCGACATACAAGTTTCTGAGTTGTTGGAGATATCTCATCCACACTTTTGGGAAGAACTTTAAAAGGACTACATGAATCAGGACCACTCTTCACAATCACGTCCTCCAATTCCCTTTTCTCATTTGGTTCAGCACATCGGAACAGCTCAAGACTAACAACACATTGTTTCATCTTGCTCATAGGTTCTTGTGAACTTTCTATTATTTCTTGTGATTCTTGTGAACTGCTATCTAAAACACCATGTTCCTCTAAGGTACAGTCAGCTCCTACTTCTATAACATCAGATTGCTTGATTGTCTCACAAAGTTTAGGTGAGTCTTTCTGTTTGTTAACAGTTCCATTGCTTGTATCTGAAACCTTTTCGTTTTTAATGATGACTGGTTTTGAGATTTGAGGACTGATAGATTTAGCAGATAAATTTGGAACAGGAGAAGCACAAGATTTAACAACTTTTCTAGTAATTCGACTGGCACCAGCTGAAGTTTCATCTTCTGGTATGACGTCATTTTGTTGAGCAACTAAATCAACTCCATTATGTTTCGGAAACCGGCAACTTTCATCTTGTGATCTTTCCAACATAAGATTAGATTCAACAATGGGACTCATTGGCCTGATCGAGGAGTCAGTGCTAACGTCTTCTTTCACAAGTTTGACAGAACTAGTATTGACAAGGTCATCCAAACTAGAGTTAGAGCGACTCCTAGTTAACACCTTACCCCCAACCTTTTTCTGTGACAAATCCTGGCTGTTCTTCTTAGACTTTTCAAGAGGGCTTACTTTCCCATTCTTTTCTTTTTTCTCATCAGCTGTAACTGCTGTGTTCTTGGGACCGTTAGCGTTTTTCTCAGAATCTGCTGACAGTTCAAGAGACAACTCTCTTTTCAGTGAGCGTCTTTTATGAACACCTTGCATCTTCGCTGACTTTATGCCAGAGCCACTGGCATCACTAGTGTTACTACTTATGCTTTCAGTATCAGTAGTATCAGACTCTAAATTTTCAACAGAGTTCTTTTTAAGAATTTCTTCAGAACTATGAACTGGTAAAGACTTTCTGGCAGATCTTTTCTTCTTCAATAGATCAGGCTCTGAGGTCAAGGACAAACTGGTTCTTGTTACTATCTTACCACTGCGTGTTGTCAAATTAGTAGAGGTGCTGCTACGTGTGTTGGCTCGTGTTGTTTTCTTCATAAGCTTCTCTGCTTTTGAAGCAATAGAACTGTCTTCATTTTCTTTCCCCGTATACTCCTCAATTTTTGTAGCAGTACTTTCAGAACTATTGCCTTTACTCTCAGATTTTGAAGTAGTGTCACCAGTAGTAAGAGGCAAAACAAAACCAGCAGGGGGTGTGAAACTAGGAACATCCAAGTTGGACTCACATTCCATCTTAACCTTCTTTGAAGACGCAGGTGAGTCAATTGTTTTTGAGTAAAGCACCTGGATATTGGTATCAACATCACCTGTGTCCATGACAGCATCTTCATCTAAGGTTATACCATTTGGCCTCTTCTTGGGTGAAGTGGAAAGGGGAATAACATCTTGAGTAACATCTTGAGTCATACTCTGAGAGGCTTGAGAGAGGTCCTGATACAGAGCTGGAATATCTTGGCGTCTTTCTCTTCTTACCTCCTTTTGATGTTCAGTTAAAATTATCTTCTTTGGAGGTGTCTCAATGCGAACAAATTTTCCATCTGGAGCACAACTTATAACTTGAACCTTCCTCTTGGAGTTGCCAGGTGACAAATTTGAGGGTGACATTTGAATTGTAGGTAATTTCTTGCTGAACGACTTGGGAGAAGCACAATTAGCTAAGGTACTTCCATTCACAAGATACAAAGACTTCTCTTTTTCAGGAGACATTTTCTCTTCAGAAAAATTGCTTAACTGAGTAATAGAGGCCTTAATCTTCTGATTCACATGATTCTTTCCAGCCAAAATTACATTTTTTAACATGGTGCTTACAGTCTCCTTGTGCACACCATGTTGATGTATTGTGATGGAGGCTTGTTTGAGGGAGCCCAAAGCAGAGCACAAATCATCAATTCGGTCAGGAGTACTTATCTTTACATTCAATAAAGAGCACAAGATGGGATTAAGATTAATGACAACTTCTTTAGTAACTGAGCTATGTTGAAGACAATGATCAATACAGATAGCAGCCTGACTAAATACCATCTCTTCATCAAATGACAGGTGATTCAGTTCCTTCACAACACCTGAAATATGTTCTTGAACCCATTTTGCTCTCTTGACAGAACTAAATCTACCGTGAACAACATTCAAAATGTTAGTAAAGAAGAAGAAAATAGAAGCGTGTTGCAAGGGAGACGTATTTCGTTTGCTGAAAACAACTAAACGAATACAAATTTCTTCACAAAGATGTTGAATTGAAGCCGTTGCAAGAAGGGCAGCTTGTTGACAGGATTCATAAAAGAGATTTTTCCAAGGTAGACTGCAAACTTTAACAAGCTCAAAATCTACGGAAAGATATTGAACAGGAAACATAAGTACAGAATATAAGGCTCGAAAATCATGTTCAGCAGCATCTCCTTGATTAATGCTCCCTTGGTTTTGAATATACAACACTATTTCATCAACTAGTGTACACCAATTGTCAGCAGCATACTTGTAAAATAAAATCTTGATATCTGAAGGGAAACTTTCATCAATTACAAGCAGCTTCTTCAAAACTTGCTGGGTAAATTCCATGAATTGGGCGGATTCATCTCGCTTAAGTGATATTATCTTTGATAATAATTGCTTGTACACTTTAGTGTTGGCAGCCCCCAACTTCAAAGCTGGGGAAAAAAGCCACTCAATAAAAAGCAGAGGAGGGGTTCCGTTCATGACATCAAAAGATCCAATGTACAGGGTACTGTTTCTAAACATATTTGTCGGCAGTGCAGATTTGCCGTGAACGATGCTATGTAATATTATCAATACAATTCTTCTGCCCAAATCTTTGTTGACAGGACGTGGGCCCAGTGGGCTACCCGGTGGGCTAATACTGCGTCTCATTTTGAAGTTGGCACTTGTTTCTCCAGTAGCTGCTTTATTTACTAGACTATTCACGACATTAAAAAGTTCCTTGACAACATCCGTTCCTTCTTGCTGCTGCACAAGACCTGTTAATAAGCAGATTTAGATACATTTTGGGATTCAGGTATTGAACACAAAAATTAGATTAGATTAAAAAAGCTATACTGACTCATGAGGCTGTCCCAGAGAGTTGTTAACAGTTCTGATTTTACATTTTCTAACATGAAACAGTCTCCAACAGCCTGTATCAGTTCCTTGTGGATCTTGTTGAACACTTCTTTGATAAAAGGGGATGAAAAAACTTTGCTGATGGAATTAACACAATCCTCATGCAAAGAAGTATAGGACCTAAGACAGAAACACATTAACACATAACAATGTAAAACTAAGTAAATTCACAATAAAGCATGACAACATAAAATCAGAAAAAGAGACTCACTTTACTGGAGGACATGTTACTTTTTCAGATCCAAAACAGAATGCAAAGAAGCTTGACAGCACATCAGGATAGGTGATTAAATCTTTTCCAAGGGAAGTAAAGAGATGATTGTAGGTGTTCAATTTAGCTGATGCTAAAATTTCAATCCTATGGTTATTAGCTTTGAGAGGTATCATGATTAGATCAATTCGCTTTTTGTTCTTGAGACCACTTTTAAAGTTATCAATAAGAGTATTCCAGCACACAAAGGCTTGTACACGGGTCCACTCAAAGTCTGAGTGCTTAAAAGCGCGTTCCAGTACCTCCAACATATGGTTTATTAATTGTCCTCCAGAATGAAGTTCTTCTCCAAACATCTTCACAACAAACTGCCAAACTTCAGGCCAATTTAACTTTTGGTTTACCATTTCAACCATATGTTTACAGTACTCACGTTGAGTGTCTTCTTTTAACTGATTCCAGAATGGCTGAACCTTTGATTTTATTGTTGTTTTGAGCATAACTGACAGAGCAGTACTTCTAATGTTGGAATCTTCTAGATTAAAAAGTAATGGATAAATTGCTTGAACAAATGATATTTCATCCTTTACAAAAGTCTTGGAAGTTGGTTCAGACAAACAAACTGCTAGCAGAGATAATGTGGGCAGCTTTAACTTGTCTTTCTTTAAGCATAAAATAAGGTTGCTAAGAAATATGTCATCTCCCTTGTTGGAGAACATTTTACTTGCTGTCATTGCATTCATACATGAGAGAACTTTTAAAGCTAGGGCAACTGCATCAATTGCTTGGTCACTGGGTTTGATGACATAATCCTTCACTAACTTGCAGCAAACTTCAAAGAAGTTAAAGATAGCACCACTCGCAGGATTTGTAGATGAATCTGCTTTAACAATGGAGAGTCCTGATTCAAGAGCAATTGACTGTAAGTCTATAGAGCAGCCATCTTTTGAAACATGAAGTATCACAAGCTTCAATAATCGGATCCGTTGCACATTGGAAAGGGTGACACTAAAGAAAAAAAGACAACGTAGGTTACTCATAGGAAAAAAAAATTACTTCACAAAGGAAGAGTTAGCATTAAAATATAACATACCCACTAAGCTTTGGGTAAAGTGATTTTAAAACCGTTTCAGAAGTTCTTGTGTTGCTGAGTTGCGCCAAGATATCCTCCGTATTGCTTCCATCTTTTTCCTTCATCTTAAATACTATGTTCTACCTGTGAGGAAATAGTTACCATCATGCATAAAATAATTGTTGGTCTAGTTTAACTTGAAATACAAAATCACAACTCCCATAACCCTTCACCACGTACAAAGTACACAAACAAGGACACGCGCGGTGCGCGCGCTCTGTCTTTTTAACCAAGGGCCCTTCATGACAAAGACACACATAACCAAAGACCTTGGAAAGACGTCATGATGTTCAAGAGTGTCACCTTTATCATAAGAGTACACGAAAAATAAACTAAGAAAAACCAATTGCACGATAAATTACTATAAATTGATATTTACGTATGAAAGGCAACCACTAGAAACGCCCGGGGACAACACATCGATAAATGAGCGGAGTAGCATCATAGGCTATAGAGACCTTCTACACCCTTTAAGGTAAATGACAAACCCGTATCACAACAATCATATTAGTTGGATAAATCGTCTTCAAATTAACTCACAAATTGCGCACAAAAACAGGCCAACTTCCACTTCTTGTCTGAATTCCTTCTCTTCACTTCAACCCTTCTTTTCTTCTTCGTTTACCACACCACGTTCAGTTGTTGCGCGGGTAGCTTGTTGCCGCCTTTTTCCTACCGCCCTCTGTATCATGCAGATTTACAGCAAAGTTTTCAAAGTTTGTGCGGGATATTCGAACCTTGTTATTAGGGTCCATATTTTATCCTTTATCCTGGCTCATAGTCAGTATTATTATTTTGACATGGAATCATCATTGGAGCACACACTAAGTCTGTATCACCTCAGGTAGTTATCTCTGGTATACCTTTAACAGATCCATTTCAGGAAGGTTATTAATGCTGTTTGGTCATGGTTTATTCCTCTATAAAGTAGCATTTATTGTTAAATATGTTCATTGTGAATAACCCTGTGCAAGATAGATCTATTATCTGTTATTTATCATCTGTTATTTCTGTTAAGGTGATACAGCCTAATAACTCATAGAAACTCGTAGAAACACGAAGATGAGGGTGGACTGGATAGTGAGAAAGAGGGAGAAGGGTGGAGGCGCGTTTTGGCACGAGGAACAAGCAGTTCACACCCAAAACAACAACGGTTTATTTTCTCCTGAAAACCAAATTTATTAAATAAAGTAATTTTCAAAAAAATTTCCAGTTGCTATTTGAGTATATATTTCGGAAGACAATAATAACAAAATGGTGAGACACATTGGAAGTTTTCAATAATAAAATCAAATAAATTATAGACTAATTAATGAATAAACAAAACAGCAGAAACCAAGACCAGCTCAGTTCTAGGAACTTGAAACAAGACTAGGTCACAAACAAAACATAAATGAAATACTCTGCTGAAGGAGTGCAAGGGGAAATAGGCCCAATATTGATCAACTTACTTTAAAGTTCAACTTCATGAACTTCTGTCAGAAATCATAGAAATTCATCATTAAAATTCACCAAACTCCATTGCAATTTGAGGAAAAATACCTCTGAAGTTCCACCCTGACCATTTCCGATTGAAAGGTACATACGACATGAGGTGAAAACGAGAGTTCAAGAGAGGAGTTCTTGTCCGATTGCCCAGTGTCTAGAACTCCTCTCACAGTTAAGTCTTCAGGAGTGAGAAACAGTTTAAGTCTTCATATATTTTCTCTTCAGAAATTGTCTATGGCAAGAGACAAGAGTAAAACCCATAAATTTCTATTAGCTTGAGCCTCAAGCCTAAAGCCTTCAGGAAAATCACAATCCATAAATCCGTGTTCTGCAATGAGACCCTTAAACAATTGTGATGTGGCAATCTCACACACAAATGTATTAATAAACAAAGCACTGAATATACATGAGTAACAGGTTTGTAGGCTACAGGGTAATCTGAATTAATAAATGTAATACTGCTTTGTAATCACTGAAAATGGTGAGTAAAATTTGAACATACCTCATTATTACTAAAGGTACAAAGAACACAAAAAAGTATACTGAAAATAGAGGGCACTTGGCAATGACTATGCTCTGATGAAAACAGTGACACAAGGTAAAAGAAGATCACAGAATCTCAAGATAAATAAATAAAAACACAACGATTAAAGATTGTGGGTTCACAATCAGCTCTCTTAGACTAAATATGTTCTTCTTCAGCTAAGAGTACTATATCATCCGCATGGAGCGTTCACAACAACCCTGGAGCTATGAGAAATCACTGCCTCAGTTCGGCATGATTTTGCTTAGGGTATGCAAAAGTACCAACAATAAGATGTACTTTTAAGTGGACTTTGCTTAAGAAAAACACGTTTAGCATAAGGTAGTTGATTGTGAACCCACCTTTTAACTCAACAAAAACTACATCTGAAAAAATTTAATCAAAGTTATCACAGTCAGAAGCATCACAAGTAGATGCTTCTACATCAGCATAAATGGATGAATCAACTTTCAAACTACTCTCATCCACAAAAATAGTCCGACTGGAGTCTTTAATAGTCTCTAGAGCAGGAAATTCTTGAGCATATTCAGAGGTGGCCCAAAGAAAGAGATCTAAAGTTCGTTCAGTGCATTCGGCAATGAAACGTACAAAAGGTCGGACATCTCCTCTATTTGCCATTTCAAGATGTTTGTAGTAGTGGCTGCGATCCTGTAATGTTAATGAAGGAAAACATGAAAATACTGCAATTTTTAACAGTTTGAAGACGTTGGGAGACTTACTTGTTTCAGAATAATCACAGGAGGAAAACCTGCTTGCATAAGAATGGCATTCATAAGAAGTCGAGAAGTTCTACCATTGCCATCACTGCGAATGAAATTGATAACATGTATGAAATACCAAATTAAGAAAACACACAAATTTTAAAAGAATAAAAACACAAAATATTTCGTATACCTGAATGGGTGAATTGCGACTAATTTGTAATGGGCAAGAGCTGCATACCGGACAGGATGCATTCTAGCTGCTTGCTCTGAGTTAAGCCACAAAATGAATTCCCCCATTAGAGAATAAATGTTTGAAGGGTGTGGAGGAATATGACCACCAACATACACTTGGGTACGTCTGAAAGAACCTCCTTCAATAGGATCCACATAGCCCAGGACCCTCCGATGAATTTCTAGTATATCTTCAACAGTAATCATTCCAAGACTGAAAAAGATATTTGGAAAATATGATTAATGAAAACTGAAATTTAAAAAATGGTCTCACTAATATTTTAGATAGAAAATTTGATATATCTTCTTACCGATTAATAAGGGAAGAGTTAATAAATTTCATTGCTGCATCCAAACCTAAAATCTCGTTATGCTCTATTAAACTTTTCCCACCAACTGCCATTCTAGTCTCCAGAATTGATCTTGTTTGAGAAAGTGTCATTGTATTCCCTTCAATACCAACTGTATGATATATATGCTAGAATTTTTTTAAAAATGATTAGAATAAATCTTTTAACAGACTACTTTCTAGTAGAAAAGCAGGCAGTTAGTTAGTTACTTGGAAGTAAGCTTCTTTCTTTGCTCTTCTTAATCCTGGTGCATGATCAGGTATGGCTGATACCTCGTCCCTCTTTCTATCAATACGCTGCAGTACTGCAAGGTCCATTCGCTCAACAACATGAGCTGTGCGTTGTCTATTAACAAGAGCTCTGGTATTACCAGGTGAATATGTAAGTGCCTAAAAATTCAACAAACACAAACTCTTTTGATCAGTATAGAGTTAGAATAAAGGCAGAAAAATCTTCACCAAGACTTGATCCTTATGAAGACTTACCTGGAAGTATAACTGATCAGCCATAATTATATCCTTTTGAGTGTCTTCTAGAAATTCTCCATAATGGTTGAGGATATCAGTATGTAAAGGAGCAAGTATGTATGCATGCTCAAAAAGTTTTAAAGCTTTTTCTAGCTTCCCCTGACGCTTCATTTCAAGTGCAGCATGCAGTGAGCCTTCTGCTTCTGCCTCAGCAGCTACAGATCAAGACACAAGTTGTTAAGAAACAGAACTGAGCAATAACAGAACTAACAGATGCAGTTGTCCCACTATTACTTCACTGTTCAGATTTTGGAGTGTGTCTGAATTCTCCAATGTGTGGAGACTTCTCAACACAAGTTGTGTCAAGGAGTGGAGCAGAGTAGTGTCGAGTGAGCTGTGATTGGCCAAATTGGCCGCTCACGCTACTCCGCTCCACTCCTCGAGTGTCAAAAAGTGTCGACACACTGGAGAAATCACTCTTGGCTTAAAAGGCTTAGAAGGGGTTCGGGCCCTTCATGTGACCTTTTCCGAACAGTGTAATAATAGTGGGACAACCATAACTAAAGTCTCACCAGAATTTCGATTGATATCAGCAACATTAACATCACTTGCAGCTCTCAGAGCAACTTCCAGATGGATATCTTCAGACACTCGAATCTGGTCTTCATCAGGAATAGCTGTAAAAGCTTTTTGTTTGAATTTAGTCTTCCAAATGCTTTCAGAATGGAACCCCAAATAGTGCGAGAAAAAGGGGATGAAGATAGCACATGCTATTCCAGCGAAAAATACCACTAAAGATGTCAATCGTGTCATGTTACCAGCAGAACAAATAGGTTAGGCGCAGCTTGTGACAGTTGTTGTGAGCCCTCAAACGGTTACCAAACAAAAGGCATTTCTTTAATCCGATTCCTAACTGATCATGTGTGAGAATCATGACGATAGTCACAGTATAACTGAGATGACGTGGTCAACAGACTTTAAAAACTGGTAACATAATCACACAATCATATCGTTTCTGACCAAAACATACTCGGGAGTTGGGTTTGTTTGTGTTTCCGGAAACAAAGGCCGGGGTTGCGAGGCTAGGACGTTTGCGTTGCATTGAAGATGAGACGTTTACGGGTCGTAATAGGAGCGAAAAAAGAAAGATCGACAGCGGCGGCAAAGTCAAATCATCACACAGGACTTGAGAAAAGACAAGAAGGGTCAGGCAGCATAGGATAGGAGTTTACCCTTGATTTATCCTTGATGTACCCTTTCTCAAGATTAATTTGACTAAGCTAAGCCAGCTAGGCAGATAGCACCTTTACTCAAGATAGCACTTCACATTGCAGAACCGAATGTAAAAGAAAGGACATTGTTCAACGTTCATGTTAAGAACATTTAGAACAAGCCAATATGGCACATCACTCTTACGAAAAGTAGGAGGAAGTTGAGAGCAGACAATCTGGTCCAAACAAATGCCGTTTTGTGATGTTCCAACTCTTTATTTCTTTCAGGTAAAGTTGGGATATCTGAGGGCAATGATGTTCTCACAGAAATAGATCAGGTTTAGTTTTATTTTTATTAAAAAATAAGCACCCTAGCTGCAGGGAGACTTTATTACTGAACAGTTGCTGTCACAGTAGCAAAAGTACAAAATCAACGGATTAGACACCTTTGATTCTTAACATCTACCACCACTGCTGTTTTACAGCAACACAGGTGAAGCACGATTTCATAACACTAAACAAGTCTCGTCAAACGTGGAAGTTTTCATGATACTGATTGTGGATTTTAACAGAATAGGCAATAAAGGTCTACAAGTCCATGCTCGAAATCAAAACAATATAGATTTCTAAAAGTAACAAATAAAAGAAAATAAATTGTACTCTGGCAGTTTATGCAAGTTGAAAAGAAAATATAAATTCCTTTAACTGTTATATACACAGATGCTGCTTCTGTGGCTTACTTAGCATGTGATAAACAAAGTACCATACAAACATAATTGCAGCACAGTTCGGCACCAAAACAGGGACAATTCAAAAAAATAAAAAATAAAGAAAACATAAAACATTTGCTGATTCTTTTAATCGCTGTCGGATTCCTTGGCCTTTTCTTTGTCCTTCTTCTTCTTCTTTTTCTTCTCTTTCTTAGGGACCTGTAAAAGCAAAATACTGTTAAGAGACATAATAATAGACTAAATGAAACAATTGAAAATTCAGGAATTTGAACTTACTTCCTCCTCTGTGCTTCCTGTTGCAACCTCCTCACCACCTTCCTCTTCATCATGCTTCTTCTTTTTCTTCTTCTTTTTCTCTTTTTTAATGGAAATATCAGCAGTTGAAGTTTCAGCCTCGGTTGGAGATGCACTTCTTTCACTGAGCTTGCGCTTTGATAAAATAACAGGAACAGGTTAGATTTTAAAACATGTGTGCTGCATACTTTTAAGGAAAGCACAAAACTAAGTGCATACCTTTCTTGATGGGGCTTCCCCGTTGTCCTCACCCATTACATCTGGCTCTTCTTTCACCTTGACTTCCCTAATATCACAATAGGTTGAATTAGATGAAAAATTTGAAAAAATAAAATATTTAATAACACCTCACCATAATACTTACGAGTAATCCTTGTAGCTAGTGGTCCAGTCAGCTGGGGTATTTTCATTTGGTTTGCCAAACTTATCCAGCAGGCCCTGCTTGATCATATTCTTTTTGATTGAAGCCTGCAAAAGAATGAGATTGAAAATACAATAATAGTATCACTCACAGGTGAAACCCTGCTAAGTAAAGTTTAAGTCTTTACCTTAGGACCCAAGCCCCACTTTCTTGGATATGTGTCGCGTTCCATAATGACTCGCTTAATTTTAGCCACAATACCATGATCACAACTTGCTATGGTAGCAGTTGTCATGAGGGCAATGGCTGCAAGAATGAACAACGCAGTTTAACTATCTAATATCGCCTCTGAGCAATGCATATTCATATGCACTGATAAATATAAAAGTAACCAAATGTCAATAAGTGAAAAAAAATTAGTTTAAACCAACCTAGAGCTATGGCCTCTCCTTTAGTGGTAACTATAACTACTTCCTGGTTCAACTCGATACCATCTTCATATCGCAATATTCCAGGAAGCATAATTTTGGCACCGTAACAAACAGCATTGACCTGAAAAATTTGATTAAATAATGCCAGAAAGTGCTTTTAAACCGGCAATGTAATTACCTATGTGAAATGTCAAATCTTTACCGAGCTGTCTTTCATGATTATTCTTTTGTGACCTCGGAGTAAGGACTCCAAGGGAAGAATAATACGGCGTAAGTATGTTTCATCCTTGTGATTTTCATACAAATACTGGGCATCCATAATATCATGCAAGGTTGTAAGACCATCCTTTTCACTATGCAAGCCTGAAAAATTAAAATGTTACTTTACACCTAAACCTAATGCGAAATAATAAAGACCAATAAAAAACAAAATCCTACTAACCAGAGCGGTTTCGGCGGAGTTCCAGCATTTGACCACCAACTCCTAACATCAGTCCAAGATGAACACAAATCGTTCGGACATATGTTCCTGCCTCACACTTGACCCAAAATATACCTGTACAAAAGAACAATGAATGAATAACATGGGAATAAAGAAACTTTGAATTTTATGGGGGGAAAATGAAGAATAGGCTCACCCATGTTTCTTTCTGGATCATACTCAATCAATTTGTTGTCATATGTTGTTCTAACTCTAAGTTGCCTTTTTACAGCAGAGATCAAAGGTGGTCGCTGAAATAGAGCCCCTCTTAACTTGTGAAGAGCTTGGGCTACCTGATACAAAAGATACATTAATAGTTACACACAACTTCAGAATAACTTATTATAATATGATATATAACAATAAAGTTACCTTTGCTTCACTTTCAGGAGCAGAGTGCAATTTGAATACAGATATATACTCTTTGCCAGCACTTTGCTGTGATTTGACCAGACGAGTTGCTCTGTCAATGCATATAATGAGACAACCTGAAACAATAACAAAAGCCTATGAAAATCTAGTCCTCACAACATTAGTCCCAAAATCAATATTATAGGAAAAATTAGTTAGGCTGACCAGATGTCTTGGGATCAAGCGTTCCAGCATGACCTGTCTTCTCAACTTTCAATATTCTTTTGATCCATGCCACAACTTCATGTGAACTGGGATTTGAGGGCTTGTCTAAGTTGAGTACACCAGAGCTTACATAGTCCTTGATAGATCTTTGCAAAGGTGAAGATCCAAAAGGCAGGGGAGTATAATGCATTGTGCGACAGTTCAGCCGGTCGAAATTCTTGAGGTAAAAAGTCGCACAAAGTTAAATTACCTCTTCAACAGTCAACAACTCACACAGAAAGCAAAATGAAAACAATTTTAACAAACCTTTAAGAGCAGAGGCCATTGTGACGTATCAAGCTTTTCTTTTTTGTCTGATGGTTCCACCTGAAACTCCTGTCCAGCCTGAATATCACCTAAAGTCTTCTTGTCCTTCTTTTTCTTTTTCTCTGAACTCCCTGTAAATCATGTCACCCAATTATAATACTGCAGAATACAACGAAATTGGAATAAGGAGAAAAGTGAGAGCAACTTTTGGGAACAAGGACAAGAAGAGTATGGCTGGCATAGCATCCATACACATGGAGAAACAGAAGTAGTGGGCTTCTGGCTTGGTATTATTTGAATTATTATAATTCCAATAAAAAAGGCTCAAGATTTGCCATCCATCTGAATTGATAGAGGCAAACAAAAACAGTGAAAAACAAAGGGAAACTACGATTGAAGGCAAATTTGTACGTTGCCCACGAGAGATTGGTCTGGCACCGGCAAGGTGTTTTGATTCTTTAATGGACAGAAACTGGCAAAAGCAGGGGGCACAAGGTACGCAAACTCCAAAATGTATACAAAGCACGCCTCGTTGAGAAAACTCGTTCATAATTAACGCATACTAACCAAGAATATCCATTTTGAGATTGTTTGTGATCACACACGTGGTTTCAGTAATCCGGTGATGCACGCTGCAGCAGCATGTGCGTGTGCGTATCCGACAAGTCACTGCCTTCTTGTGCTGTTTAGCTCTTTTTTGTGTATCATCAGTTGTTTTTGTTTGCTTGCTTCTCCCTCGCGATGCTTGCCAACTGTTTAATATCGAACTGCTGTTTATTCGACCTCAACGTAAAATACTATAGCGATTTTCACGAAATGACTGCCGTAATATTTATTTTAGTTACCATTCCTCCAAAAGATTCCGTACCTCTACCAAATCCCGTATAGTTTAATTTAAACAATTTTTCGGATTTATGGTAAATGGGTGGCTAACATGCTTTGTTGTAAACCCCGGCCCCGCGGCCCGCGCGTGCGCCCCGCGATGTTCGAAGAATCCTTTTCTCAACGAAACGAAGCCTTTCTCAAGGAAGAAGGTCGAAGGTGTTGAGAAAAGGCGGCCGATCAACCCCGTCCCACAAACACAAACAACACACTAGACCGGCCCCTTGCTTCTTTTCCAGGCGGTCCTTTCTTAAGCGAAGGTTTTCATCTTTGTTTGATGTTATGAAGGGTACTATTTCAGTATCAATAATAAATGCAATAAGAAACTACAAATGATGAAAACCAATTTATGTGCTTAAGATAATAATTACAGTCCTCTACCACACAATCACACAGAAAAAAAATGCACAGAGCAAAGCCAGGCAATTTGACAATATTAGAATGATTTCACCACATGAGTAATTCAGATATGCGTCTTTGCAAGAGGTGATTCACAGTACACAATGCAATGAGACTAAATTTTAAAAAAAGAAACAAAAAACTAAACTTAGCCAGTAGATGATTAACAAAACAAAATAAAGTTGAGAACTGTTCGTGTGTGTTGAGCAGTTCACTTATCTTTAAGTTACAAATATAACGTTATCCCTCAAAAACTATATATGAAAAATAATTAATACTTAGCTTGCATGGCATTTCAATTTAGTTTTCTGACCACAAATTTTACTGACCTTTCCTATTTTAATCACATGCCAGGCTTCACAGAAAAGAACAAGAGAGTGAATGAATTTTCAATTTATTTCTCAGGTGTAGTCTATGATTTCAAGGCCAAATGTGAAGATTAGTTAAGCACAGTAATTAACAGTCTCATCATTTAGATTGAGTGGAACGTCTAGGTGTGTAAAACCACTAGCAGTAGCACACTTAAGTGATCTAATCATCTGCCTGCCTCCGCATGGCTATACCAGTCTTAAAAACATTCGGGACTGAAACCGAAGAGAAATACAGCACACTAATGTAGAATTATGCATCCACAACCATGTGCAGACTAAAGATAATGACATGAAATAAGAAGTAACCAAAACTTGTGATTTAGGTGTTATTGACCAATATGAAAACAGAAATTGAAGTACAGAAATAGACATTACAAAGGTCGCATTTCACCATTCACTGATCCCTCTTGTTTGACTTGGGGTACACATAATCTTGCATTATTTTAACAAGACAACCAATTAAAAATTTTTAAAAAGTAAAAGGAAGATGCAACATTGTTGACAATATCACAGTGCCAGCACAAACAGAGAAATTTTATTCTGGAGGTCGCCTTTCACTGTGTTTCTTGGTGAATTCTTCTGCATTTTTCACAAATTTTTTGCGGTCTTTAATGTACTCTTCAGCCAAATCTGCTCGTAGTGGATGTTCAGGCTCCGGATCATTTACAAGGGCCACAAGGGCTTGAATAACTGAAAACGATTCCCTTTGAGACAATTGAACATACGAAACACAATGAAAACAACATATCGATAAACTACATTACCTTGATCAGTTTTTGTAGCAGGTTTCCAATTTTCAGCACTTATGATAGGCAAACATACTTGTCCTTTTTCATCAATGTTAGGATGATAGATTTTAGTCCGGAAATGAATCTTTGGGGGCTTAAATGGATATTCAGCAGGGAAATTTATTTCAATCCTGAATGCTCCTTTATTGTATGGTGGATTATCCTGCAAAATCAAAGGAATTTAAAAAGTGATTGATATTTATCAAAATAGTTCAGGTAAATTTGTAAATTATCTCCATGAATCAACACTCACTGGAACAATAACTCCATGCCACAGAAGCAAATTTGATTCATCAACTTGGACATCTCTAAAAGCCTTGAGACCAGAGGCTCGAATGTCTCCGAGTTCCTGAAACATTTCAAGAACGAACATTTAGGAAAAGAATTTATCGATTACAGTAGGGAATTTTGCTTCTTTCTCGGTATTTTGGTCATGACTCAATGCTCATTTATCTCTCAAACATACTAAAAAGGAAAGTATAGGAGATAGCAGTTTCCACAGGACATACAATACAAAAAGAAGATGAAATTCGAATGACCATAGAATAAAATTGACATACTGTGAGTTGTATATAAGAGAAATAAATGTTTATATGGGAACGTACAAGAAAAGGAAAAATGGCAACAGGCAAATTAAAGATTCAGACTTGATATCTTGACCCTGAAATTACATCATACAGCTGGCGCAGAAATAAATTCAAAAAACCCAACAACATAATTGAATGCATCAGACCTTGGAGGATTAGGCTTAGATATTGCTCAGCCATGATAGGGAGGAATGTGGGTGTCCAGCGGCATTGTACACCACCGCTGACAGTCCATAATAGAGAAAATGCCGGGTTTAATATGGCAATAGACGAACAATGTGTACTATGCGAGTAAAACTGGTGCCTCCATTGGATTACAGAAAACTTGAATTTCAGCTTAAAAGAGCAACTTACCTTCTGTAACCTTTTGGTTGCCGCCATCTTTGACAATTAACTGAAGAAGAAGTCCGCAAAGGTGCGCGAAGGTGCCTTCGCGAGTCACCGGAATTATCACGAAGACCAGCAGTGACCGGCGTCCATAAATCTTGTAATAATTTTAAAATTCAAAGAAATTGGACGGCAAACAAATTGTTTCAATCTGCTTTTGCGATGTTTACTGGCTTCTAGTTCTTTCTTCACCGCTACTCCATCCTTTCGACAATCAATAACGGATCAATCCTTCAATACGTCACTTTGACCACTCTGACCTGATGCACGAACCTACCCGTAAACAAACAAGCGAACGTCGTTTCGGTAATCAAGATAAAAAACTTGCTTTGATTCATTCTGTGATATGTTGTATTATCAACCTAAGATCGTCGCATTTCGTCATGTGAGAGTTTGATAGCGACTAAGATGGATTTACCCGTTGTGTGTCGGTAAAAATGAAGTACAGAATGCCACCATTCAGGCGTAAGAAGTCTCAAAAATCTTTCCCGGTCAAAGTTTGTACACTTGATGCAGAATTGGAATTTGATTTGGAGGTTAGTTAGTGCCTATTCTTATGGTTTGAGATCTTGTAGTTATCAGTTTTGTTGAGCTAGAGTCATACCTGTTTGATCTCTGATTTCGTAGCGTTTGAAACTTTCTATAGTAATGTACGAGTTTTTAGTTTGTGTATGGAACTGGTTTTCTACATATATGGATCACTTCGCTTACTATACATAATTTTAGTTTTAATGCTACTTCGACCGAATGTCAGTGCTGATTGTTCCCTATTTTCACTCTTCTAGTTAACTGCCAATTTTTTTTTTTTGAGTTACTATTTTCCCTGACTTAAGTAATGTACCTAAACCATGTTGCAAGTTTGCACGGTATAGTCTTCAAATTGCACGTGACCAGTGCACTTCAACTCATTTATTCCCAACCTTATCTTTGGCTTTTTTAGTGGCATGCTACAGGAAGAGATTTATTCGATTTAGTTTGCCGTACTATTGGGTTGAGGGAGACCTGGTATTTTGGTCTTCAGTACATGGATTCCAAGGGATTCATCAGCTGGCTGAAACTGGATAAGAAAGGTGAATATTATTGAACAGAGAGAAGTGCTATCCATCTATTTATTTCAACTTCATTCAAGCCGTTTCAACAATCTGTCATACAATTTTAATCTTTTAGTACTAGAAGTTTAAAATGTACTTTTCATGTTTTTTCTTGTTTTTGATTAGTACTCATTTGACTTATTTGTACTGCCCATTTTATGAAGCTCTACTCACTCAACACTCACATCTTTGATATTAATGTCTTTTTTTCCCTATTATATGCCAAATTTCAGTTCAAGATCAAGGAATAAATCCCAACAACCAGCCAGCAACACCATTTATGTTCCTAGGAAAACTTTACCCAGAAGATGTGGCTGAAGAGTTGGTCCAGGAGGTCACTCAGCATCTTTTCTTTCTCCAAGTCAAGCAAGCAATCCTTTCAATGGACATATATTGTCCTCCAGAAGCCTCTGTCCTCTTAGCCTCTTATGCTGTACAAGCCAAGGTAGACATTTTAAAATCCTTTTCTGAAGTAAATTTATAATTTAAAAAAATTGCTTGTTTTTTTTATTAAGTAAACCTGTTCTTTTCTTTTTAGTATGGTGATCATGATGAGCTTACTTATAAACCTGGTACTTTATCTAAAGACAACTTGCTTCCACAAAGAGTCATTGATCAATATCAGATGACACAGGAGATGTGGGAAGAGAGAATCAAGGTCTGGTATGCAGACCACAGAGGCATGTCTCGCGATGAAGCTGAAATGGAGTACCTTAAAATTGCTCAGGATCTAGATATGTATGGTGTGAATTATTTCCCTATAACTGTAAGTTGAAAAAGCATGCATTGATAATTTGGCTCCTACTTACAATTTAATCCTAAAATTTATCTCCTTCTATCAATTTTCTTTCCAGAATAAAAAAGACACTGAGCTATGGCTTGGTGTGACTGCACTTGGATTAAATATCTATGAAAAAGAGAACAAATTGACTCCAAAGACTACCTTTACATGGTCTGAAATAAGACATATCTCTTTTGATGACAAAAAATTTGTAATCAAACCAGTTGACAAGTCTTCCCCAAACTTCATATTTTTCTCCCAAAAAGCACGCATGAACAAACTGGTATGTTCTAAATCACACTCTTTTAAAAGAAAATAATTGAAACGCTTAGATTCTAACAAACAAAGGTTATTTGCCCTGTGCACTTTGGTGATATTTCCTTTGTTATATTTTGCAGATATTAGATCTGTGTATTGGAAATCATGATCTGTTCATGAGGAGGCGTAAACCAGATACAATGGAGGTTCAACAAATGAAAGCTCAAGCTAAGGAAGAGAAGTCCAGGTAACTAAAACTTTAAGTTTTCTATTCTTATGTTAGATTTGGTTATAAAACAAACATCTGTCTTCTCATCCTGAGTGAAGAAAAGTTGTTTTATATATATATTTCTTATTATTTGTTATAAAACAGAGAGAGAGAGTTAAATTCATTTTAATCATATTTAATTCCTTTGTACAGAAGACAAGTTGAGCGCAACAAACTAGCACGAGAAAAGCAATTGAGGGAAGCTGCAGAAAGAGAAAAGGCTGTAATGGAGCAAAAGCTATTGCAGTATCAGGAAGAAATGAGAGTTGCAAATGAGGCATTGGTTTGTATCTTTGAATCAAGTACATTTATTTTACTATATTTTTGAATTACTAGTTAAGTACCTGTTGGTTTGTTTTTTTTTAAAATTATTTTTAGCGCCGTTCTGAACAAACAGCAGACCTTCTGGCTGAGAAATCTCGAGTAGCAGAAGAAGAAGCAATGTTGCTAAGCCAGAAAGCAGCCAAGGCTGAGCAAGAAATCAACAGAATACGTTTGACTGCTATGAAGGTAAGCTGCCATGTTTTGAAAGGATATGTGTCTGTATTTTTATCTTGAACATTGTGAAAGTATTGTATTATCCTCACCAGACAGAAGAAGAAAAGGTTCATCTAGAGAGAAAAACTCAAGAGGCTGAGCGGCTTACTGCCAGATTGGTAGATGAGTCTGAAAGACGTGCTGCTGAAGCAGATCGATTAAAAGATGAATTGTTAAAAGCAAGAATAGCAGAAAAGCAAGCTAAAGAAAAACTTCTTCAGTTTCTGTCTCGCACTGCAAGTCCTACCTCTCTTCAGTCTGTGCCCCATGCAACTCATTCCCCCACACCTTTAGTAAGTATTGAACAACTTTCCTTTTGATAAATTGGCATTCTATCCTATTCTCCTAATTTAAATCTGTTTCATTCTTATCAATTTGATCTACCTTGAACTGGTTGAGTTATGCATGAGGTGTAGTTGAACTTACCTGATGGTTTTGGTGGGGTTGCTTGCCAGCAGCAGTATGAGACTGGCAATGGCATTGGTGGAGGGATGTCGCAGTCGCTGTCCCAGCTCTCACAGCTGTCCCAGCTGTCACAACTCTCCCAACCAATGAGTGGGCTGAGCCTCGGCCCTGGACTATCCCCGGGAATCTCACCGGGTTTATCTCCTGGATTGTCGCCTGGCTTGTCACCCGCCCTCTCTCCAGGACTCTGCCCAGCACTTTCCCCTGGGTTGTCTCAGGGACTGTCTCAAGGACTTTCACAAGGACTTTCACAAGGACTAACACCTCAGTTAGCAGCAGATCTTCAAGCTCTGCAGCTTGGAGAACCAGGAGATATGTGTGGTAGTGTTTCTGGAGACATGCCTGGTTTGCCTGGCTCAGACATTCCTTCTGAGCTGCCAGCGTACGACCTGGCAGCTGATCAAGATATGGAACAACTCTCACTCGAGATTGAAAAGGAGAGGTGGGCTAAGATGAAATCAAGTTTTATAATCTGTAACCTGCATGTTCTGGTCTGTTAGGAGTTTCTACTAAATATTATTTTACCATCATTGAAAGCATTTTAAAAGGGATAATGATAGCTGGTCACAAAGGTTATGAAAGCCTTCAGACAGTTTTATAGCTCTTACTGTTCTTGTCCCTTAAGCAGTTTCTATCCTCTTATTTTGCATACCGGTATACCACCTTCTGCTCAATTTAGCTGTTCTCCCTCTAGTACAATTCTTAAATTTTAAAAATATTCAATTTTGGGGGTAGATATTTGTTGTGTCTAATCTAATCTATCCATCATATGGCAACTTTGGAAATGTCTAACCATAGCCAAAAAATGAAAGTATTAAAAACATTTTGATTTAATGGTTCCCTTACTGAGAAACTACCTGCATTTTCTTTAATTAGTACTAATTACTCACCCTAATCTTTTACTAGTGGGACTTGTTGCTGTTGTGTTTTTTGTTGTTGTTTTTTTTTTGTTGTTAAAATGTAAATTTTAAATTTACAGGGTGGATTATTTGGAGAAAAGCAAACATTTGCAGAATCAGCTGCGGGAACTTCGGTGCGAGATAGAAGTTCTCAAAGTGGGAGAGAAGCAGAGTCAGATGGATGCTCTCCATCAGGAACAGTTACGTCTTGGAGAAAACAAATATTCCACTCTACGCAAGGTACTTTTCTGCATTATTCCAACGCACAACTATCATGTCTTATTTTTAAGTAAGACTCACTTTTTGAATAATTATTGTTATCATTATCTCACAGGTGAAGTCGGGATCGACCAAAGCCCGAGTAGCTTTCTTCGAGGAGCTATAAGGGTGGCTCAATATGCCAAAAACTGAGTTGCCTTGCTTCATATTTTACTAAGCTCTCTCCTATATTGTTTTTTTCCACTATTGTTCTAATTTCTGCTTGACTGACTGCTTTTTTATTTCTGCATCTTAAATAATTTCAACAAAATGTCAACATGTGAAAAGATCTTTTATTCAATCACACGATTGCTACCAAATCAATGCATTAATTGATATTTTATGGCTTGACTTTTTAAACTTACCTTTAAGTCTTCAAATATTTTCCCCTTTTCTATGCTTTTCATAGTTAGATATTTACCTATATTTCACATCTGGTCTTGATGCTGAGCAGTACATTGTGTACTTTTGGTAACTCCATTGGTGACTGCTGGTTCAGTTACTATTTGTGATCAATACCTATGTTTTATTCATGCGCTATGACTTTTGCCAGTTTTCTCCCTTTACAAGCTTTGTTCTATGCTAGGTAAGTTGAAAAGACTGACTGTTTGCTGATGGAGGCTAGCTACTTTACTGGATTCCAGTCAAAGAGAAATAGGTATATAGTTGTAAAATTAAGGTAAAAGACTTCCTTACCTTTCTACATATGTTTATAATGTGAACTATTACAAACCTTATGGATCATTTTTACCATCAACTCATCTGTAATGTTTTTCCTTATCATACCATCCTTTTAGAAATTTTTTATTGATTAATGGAAAATTGTATTTATGTAAATAGTTTGTAAGTAGGCCATTGTCATTGTCAATTTTAGGTGCATTTCATGTCCAAGTAGCAATAAGCTGTCATTTATGTATATATTCATCACCTAGTAATTAGGAAAAATGTTTCTCTGTGCCAAATTTATTTAATTAGAAGTGATTTTATTAGGTTTGTAAAGTTTTTAAATGACAGATCATTGTCTTTCTTCAATATCTGGGGTGTATTAATTATATATTTAAAACAGTGGAAGAAACTTTGTTTTCTAATATCAAAGAACCAATTGAACAAACCTATATTCAATTTTGTTGAGTAACACCCTATTATATCATTCTTAAAATTGCAATCTGAATAATTCTTATTATTTTTATAGTTTTAGATCTAAAAGCAAATGCTCTTACACGAAATAGTTGAACTAGTGATTCCATATCTGAAGCTTCTATATGCAAGTTTGTCTCATCATTTGTAAGAGTTCTGTCAGGTTTAACCAGACTGTGTATATTTAAGTACACCAGAGGTAGGATTTCAATCTACAAAGCCATATTTTGAATTGTTTAGAAGTGTACTATTATTGTCTTTGAAGTCAATCTGTCAACTGTAATTACTGCAATCTTGCATGCCTGCCTCATACTTTGTGTCTACAATTAGCTCATGTTTTCATGTAACAAGTGTTCCACTGTTCCTTTTAGACATGTAATAGGTTGGTAAAAACTAGATGATTCAGCAGCTCCCCATCATGGTGTGGCATTATTTATCGAAAGCAAGCCATTGGAATGATATGTATTAGATACGCGTGCTGTCTTCTATAGAAGTGAAAATAACCCGAAATTGTTTTATTTATATTACATGATGTATTTTATGGTAGATAATCCAAGCATGTGTTAAAACATGCAGAGACTGTAGTAATCGCTCACTTCTCATATGTGTGATATGATTGTGCCTTATCTTGTTGCGCTGAGCATAAATCAGGTTTTATTAACAGTGATGACAAGTTATTTTTTAAAACCAGTTTGAGTGGCTAATGATATTTTGTAATAACAAAGTAGGAAGCAATGCAATGCATTAATTTGTTTTACCTGCTGAAGGCTCAAGTATCAATATTGGTTCAGTATTTTAAAAATTTTAACTAAGTATGTTGAAAAAATTAAACAACTGATAAAATCTTCTTTTTTTCAGTAAACAAAAAAGAAGAAATTATTGGAAAACAACTTGTTTTGCCTTTTGTAGTTTATTTTAAGACTTCGTTCAGTTTTCTAGCCTATAGAGTCATCAAATATTGTGATCTGCAGGATATTAAAAATGTCGTTTTGTGGGCTTTGCTATAACTTATTGTTATGTCTAGGTTACCAAATGTATTACTCTCTCAGTTCAAGAAAAAATAATCAAATATCTAAATACAAGAAGTGTCATTGACACAACACATTACTTTTCCCCTTCAAAACATACAATGACATCCTGAAGTCACAGAAAAATGTAGTTGACTAATATCAAAAATCTTCAATGCTCTTGTCTGCATGAGCTGAGAGACATAAGATGCGAGCAACTTCCTCAGGACTTGCTTCTTTCCGTGTGGTACGACCCATAACTTGAGAGAGTCTTGCTGCTAGTACATGTTTACAAGATACATGAATCCGAGATGTGACAACTTGATGGGCATATGCAAGACAGGGGCAAAAATTGATATTTGGGAATAGTGTATATAGCTCGCCACGTCCCCCTGAAACCTAACCATATAACGGAAAATATAATAGATGTCGTACAACATTACAAATTGCATCTGCATTTAAATTCACCTGAAGTGCTTGTCGAGTATCATTAGCAGTGGTCAGAAGAGTTACACAATCTTTTTCAAGCATCTCAAGTGCTCGTTCAAAGGGGGCTCCAAACACAGCATGCAAGGCTAGCAATGACTCGTCGCTGACTGTGACATGAACACATTCGGGCATAATATCAACAAATCTGAAGGTGCATGATAAAATAGGTTAAACTCACATTTGCCTTCCTCGGAGTACAATCTTTCAATTTCTCCAAATAGGTCAGAAGTGACGAATGGGAGAATAATCTTCCGCGAGGTCGTTTGCATGTTGTACATCTTGCCGTTAAAACTGTAGTTTTGTATGCTTTTGTCATGTCAGTTTGCAGTGGTTTGGTTCTTTTTTGAGAGCAGATACCCGCCACGCGCCATCCCGCCTTCACCGTCGTCTGCAAGACAATTACGATTCGAAAACAAAGGAGGACTACCAACAAACTCCAAAACTGTACTAAATATAATCTGTGATTACTGACATGATTACACTAATTAGAAGGAAACAGAATTTATTCATATTCAATTTTTATATTGTACCGTCCTTTCCGCTACTTTTGAGATCAAAAGTTCCGTTACTGTTTCGGTTTTTACTTTTTCTAGGTGGCTTAACCTGTCTGCTGTCTGCTTACTGTTTACTGTTACTGTTTGAAAAGGCCAAAGTAAAGCATCGTTCAAAGCTTGGAAATCTCGTACCTGTCCACTATACCACCTACTCCTTACTCCCAAGGGAAACATCGTGAGAAAAAAACATGGATTCAGATTCTGGAGGTAGTTTTAGGCAGCCTTTCTTTTATTTATTTCTTCCGTAAAGGGTTTTCCTTGTCTTTTCAACCTATCTCATGTACTTATCTATTTGGTTGGATGAGTAACTTCCTACCTCAATGAATTGTCTGAATCTCAACCAATAACTCGTCAATTTTGTGTCTGCATTTTTCCTAATCAGGTTGAAATGTTCTTGTTGCTCTCTTGGATTTACAGTGTTCTCAATTGGTAACGGTCAACTTAAAGATTTAGCACTTGTCGCTCATGGCATTGATTATGGCTTAAAAGAAATTGAAGCAGCTCTTAGTTCCATTGTGAATTTGTTGCCCAGTGAAGAAAACCAACCCGAAGCTTTAGAAAC
The DNA here is from genome assembly GCF_000697945.3 of Frankliniella occidentalis. Classification (NCBI taxonomy): domain Eukaryota; kingdom Metazoa; phylum Arthropoda; class Insecta; order Thysanoptera; family Thripidae; genus Frankliniella; species Frankliniella occidentalis. The sequence goes on from NW_026267230.1 coordinate 299,613, forward strand.
CATGAACTCAGTGCAACAAGAAGTCCAAGAGATTGAGGTATGCATTTATTTTAAGGACAAATTGTTTCATCTAGTTTTTGTGTTAACTCACTTCAATAATTTTTTGTTCAAACCTAGGAAAAAACAAATCAGATGCTGATTGAACTGCAAAAGATGCTTGCATCAGGCCAGCAGGAAGAAGAAAAGGCAAAGGAAAGTAACAAGGTGATAGAAAAGGGCATGTTAGAGATGGAAAGCATGTTGGAAAAGTTTGGGTACGATGGATCCGAAATGCCAGCATATACTCCTCTCAATACTGAAGATGCAAATGCAAGGTATTAATTTTTGTTTCAAGTTAAACATATTGAACCTACTCTTATTCTGTTATAAACTGCTTGCTTTCAATTGCTTCTTTGCTAAACAACAATTTCCCTGCGTGATTTCAAAACAATAATGTTCCTACATCAAATGTCGTAAATTGTATCGTAAACAATAAAAAATTGTACCTGATTGTGATACATTTTTGACATGCGATGTCATAACGATATTGTATCAATATTCCATTTCGCAGTCGGTTTGACTATTCCCTGAAGGTTCAATTTAGATTCTAAAACTACTTTTTTCCTGCAGTGTACCTCTAGAAGATTCAGAATCTTCAGAAGATGAACTACCTGTGGAAAATGAAGAAAGTGACCATTCACCTACTAGTTTCATGCTTCAGAAAAATGTGCTGTGCACACCAGCTCTGCGGGCGTCACGGTCAAGGGTGGAGACCATGGCTGGAGCTGAAATAACTCCTTTAGTTTTGTCTTCAAAGTTACTTAGTGCAAATGATCCTAAATCGACAACTAAGCAGGTGCGTGTGAGTCCAAAAAAACCATACTTAGTTAAATCACCATCCCTTTCTAAAGATCTGACAGATCAAAATGTAGAGAAAGAAAGACTTCAAACAAAGTCAGCTGATTTGGCATTGTCCCGACCAGTTCGCCCAGTATTAAGTACTGTCAGTTTCTTGTGATATTGTTAAAGCACGGTCTATTTCGGTTTTAATTGTTTCTCCTTTTCTATGTCAATAAACATTGTAGTAAGGCTGAACTCCAAATAATTTATTACAAAACCACATTCTTTTCCTTGTGTGTTTATTGTGATCATAAATGCATGTAAACGTATTCCTCATATTTCTAGAAACACTGTTATTTGTGTAGCTCCTGAATCAGTCTAGCAATCATAATCATAATTTATATTCACTGATGGAATTTTTGAAACATGAAATCCATACACTGAATTCTCCAGATTTTTAGAGGTGCATATACACCTATGAACATGTATTTAATTGCATCTAATTTCCGTATGTTGTCTTGCTACATATTCTTCTACAATCACATTTGATGTAGGTGTTCACAGACACTTATAAGGGAGCATCAGAGGGTTTAACTAAATTGCAAAGAAAACAACCATTCAAATAAAATATTTAAATACCTTATAAATATCACAGATCTAACATCTATTATACAAAGGACATATAACAACAAAAACAGAGGCACTTGGAATTAATACCTAAGTAGTACAGTAAATAAGATTTGATGATGAACCCAACTGCAATGAGATGGTTTTTGTCAATGTACTACACGTCAACTTAAACCATGACATTAGCCCATGGCCACCACGACTTTTCACTGTATTACTTGATTTAATTCCGTCTGATCCACTTAGGACTTAAATGGTCCTACACCTGCAGGTGGGGGCGTGGTGACGTAATTAAAGAGGCTGCTGGAGCTATCACCTTGGAGAGGTCTTCCCTGCAAGCCGCGTCCCCGTCCTCTTCATCGGCGTCCTCCTCGGGCTTGGCCAGCGGGCAATGGGGTCGCGCGGTAGACTCAGGGGAGGCTGGCGGTGGAGGCGGCGAAGGTGTGGGTGCGGTCGGACTAGCTTCATTGCTACGAGTCGGCGAGCAGGGGGATGCTGGAGTTGGGGGAGACGGACACTCCTCGCTGGTGGCGCTCTGCTCGAGGCGCTCGGGGCTGGCAGCTCGCAGAGGGCTGGGGCTAGAGTGAGGGCTTGAGCCCTGAGGGCTTGAGCCCGGGCTGGTGGACAGTGCGGGGGGCGGCGGCAGCGGCGGCTCGGGTGAGCTGGACGCCCTGCTCGTGCTGCTCCGCGGGCTCGGGGTCGGGCTGTGCTCCTCGTGCCCTCCCTCACGGGGTGCTTGCTCCACCGCCATGATGACCGCCTCTGGTGTCGACGACCTGAATGATCGCTGGGAGATTGGACTTCCAGACAGAGGGTCTTGTTGACGTGGAGGTGCAGGTGGGGAGTCATTCCCGCTCCGCTCATCCTCGCACGGTGGTGTGGACTGCCCCCTTTCCTCGCTCGCCGCGTCTTGCTCCGGAACCTCGGTCTCTGGCAGCGACGACTCGGTGGACGTCGGTCCCGCCTCATGGATGGGAACCGGAGACCCGGACGCAGGTGGGGGTTCGTCAGGCTCCTCGACGGAAGGGGCCTCGCGGGGCTCGGACGGCCCGGTCGGATTGGAGCCAACGCGGTCCTCCGGGCTGGCGCTCCTCGAGAGCGCGTCGTCCTGATGGCACGCGAGGGACACCTGCGATTGGGATTGCGTCACGGCGGGCTGCGCGTTGGCCAGGGCCTCCCCCTCGCTCTGGCTAAGCTGCGGCAGCGACACGGCACTGGACAGTCTCTGAAAAGATGATAAGAATTAGAGGGGAATGTCGCCGGGTTCGTGACGGCTGCATTTCCAGCCCCAGGATAGGAGTGGGGCCGCCGTGGCCCGCCCTTATTGATCAGCCCGCGGTGGCGCTCAGCGCTTGTCGCTCACCTGCTGGGCCTTGGGTGGCGGCGGCGGCGGCGGGGCCTTCCTCTTCTTGCGCGGCTTGACGGGCGGCCTGGGCGCGGGAGTGGGAGCTCCGCTGGTGCTCGGGCCGGCGGCGAGGCGGGGGCCGACTGCACGATGCGAAACAAGCGACATCAAGACGAGCCAAATCATGAAAGAGTCATTTCTGCCCGTCCGGTAAATTAGACGAACGTACTCACCGGGCGGGCGGGGTGGGGCGGCTGTTCCGTTGTGTCCCCGCGACGCCGGCGAAGGCGGTGTGGCAGCCGTCGACGGGTACTCTCTGGAGGACCTGATCAAGGACAGCGTAGAAAACACTCGGTCAATGTTGCACACAACTAAGTACACAGAGTGAAACAGCTCTCGAAACAATATTGTAATAACCCAAATTGTGCCTTTTCGACACTTACGGTGTAGTTCCTATCCCACTACGCACCAAGTGCTGGGTGTGTATTTGGTCCCGAGGAGAAATAGGTGGGGGGGGGGAATTGCGACCCAGGTAAAGCGCTGCGCCGTTACTCTACAGCCGCGCCTGCCACAGCAGAGGACACGGTTGGGCTGGGCGGACTGGGCCTTTGGCACAGCCACGAGTGGGCAGGGTACACCCAGCAAGGTCGAACCCGGCACGTCGGCCCGCCACTTCCTGCCGTCCCTCATCTGGTCGCGGACCTGGAGCCTGGTCCACGCCACTGCACACTGAGCATACGGCGCGGGGGCACGCGCTCCATAAGGCCCCCGCCCCCGAGCCCGCGCCATCATCGTAGCTAACTGGCCCGCTAAAGGATGGCCGTCGCTGTCAGGACGATCATACTCTCGGCCGGCAAGCGGGCCAGACCGCCGCCATCCGCTGCGAACTGCTCCCCCGCCTCTGCAGCCCGGGTCGACCTGCATCTGCTATACGTGCTGGAGCAGCTCGGCAGGCGGGCCTAAGGAGCGGTGGGCCAGCAGCGGGGAGCGCCGTGCGCGGTAGGCAACCACGCAGTGCGCACGGCGCGCGAGTGCTGCGGGCCGGCCTACCCACGGGCACGGGCGCCCAGCCGACACTGAGCACGCGCACCGCTGTGCAATAAGCGCGAGGCTCCTGCTCGGGAGTTTACGTAGCTCGAATAGCTGCTGCTAAGGCAAAGTGAAGGCGCAGGGCGGAGCAGGAGCGGAGCGCGGCGGTCGCGGCGGAAGATGAGGCTTGCCGTGCGCCCCCGCCCCGCCCTGCCCGCCCTTGTGCTCTCCTCGTCATAACAACTCTCAGCTAGGAGAGCCCACCGCCCCGCTGCAATGCCAAGCAGCACTCGCTCTCTGCGCTCCGTCTTTCGCCGCTTTACGGGCGGGGCGGGCAGTCTGCTAGACGAGCCTCGCCTGCTCGGGCCGGCCACCCCACGGCCACCGGCGGCCACTCCCTCGTCACCTGCCCGCGGGGCTCGGCCCGGGGCTCGGCCCGGGGCACTACTTGACAGGGAGGCTGCCACAATAACGCGGCACATCCCGACCGGACCGGAAGTCACTCTGTACACGGCCGGGACCGCTTCCGGTCTGAGCGTGGCGGCCGTGGTGGACCTCACCCGACCTCACCGCACGCGAGGAAACAGGGCAGACAAAACTGACAGGGATTCTGACCGCCGGAAAATAATGCAAGATGAGCTAAAATGTAATGTGGGTGTTGGAGTTGTTCTGTTAGTCGGCGGGCTGTGGCACCACAGGACACCACGTAGAGTGAAACTACTGCGGTGCGTCCTGGCCGCGTACGCCCGGCGATGCGCCGCGGGGCCAGGCAGCGCCTCCAAGAATAGCGACCGCCCCTCCACCCCCCCCCCCCTGCTTACCATCGCTACTCGTTTTCGCTCTTCTTTTTGTCGCCTGGGCGAAGAACGCGCGTCGTTGTCTGAGGGGAGGGACTAGGGACTCCGCTCAGCTCTCCGGGGCGCCTGGCGGGTAGGCCGCCCGTCGGCACGCGCGCACCAGTGCGCTGTGGATGCCTACCCGCCAGGCGCTCCGGGTGGCGGGGCCGGGGCAGGAACCGGGGGCGGTGGCGGTGGGGGGCGTGGCGGCGCGTGTGCGTTCAGCAGCGCCTCTGGCACGCGGCCCGCGCCGAGCAAACTCATCGAGAAGTTCGCTTGCGCGGGACGGCCCCCAGCCCCAGTCTCCCTCTCCCCGGCTCAAGAGGCTGCACCCGGACTTCACTTGACTCGCTTCCTCTTCGAATTCTGTACGCGAGGCCGTGACGGCGTGACGAGGACGACGGAGGCGAGGATTATCCAAATATTGTCTCATTCGGCAGCTGACTCGGCCCCGCGCCGCGAGCCTGCCGGCCTACCGTGGGCGCGGCGGCGACGTTCTGCTGTGGGTCATCAGGATTAAGCCGACATTGGAGCTGTATCGCGCGGGGTTGTGCATCTGCAGCCGTACAGAGCTTATGGTGGTTAATTTTGTAGCCATTATGGTTGTCCCATGAGGTAACCATAGGATGGTTCCTAGAGCTCTCCACTTCTATGGGTGCATTGGGGTTTAACAGAGTGAGTCTTCACAGCGGAAACGGAGCGGAGTCAGCAGAGGTCCTCCACCCGCCACCCTGGCCTGCCGCGCTCTGCCGGCTGCTGTCCCCGCGCTGCGCGCTGCGAGGCGCGCGTCGTCGTCCCCATACCGCCCCGGCCCCGCGGGCCTCGCAGTTTGGAGCGGAGCGCCGCGCCTTCTCGCCGTTTCGCGTCGCGTCGCCGGGAATTCCTTGAGACAAGAGAGGCGCGACCGCGAGCGAGTCGCCACGCCCCGCCACGCCCCGCAGCGCTGCTCGAGGAAGCTGCACCGCCAAATAAAAGCGGAGGGCGGAAGACGGGCATAACTTAAAACACACACAAAAAGTATTCAAAATAATCTGCTAAAATACTGTAAATATTTCTAAATGAATTCTCTCCAACTCGCGGGCTGACGGCTGACGCGTCGGACTACAACAACACGCCTGTCACAATTGAAACTTAAAAGCGGTGTGGTAATGCTTTAGGAAAACATATTATGTATTGTGAAGTCACAATGAAGTAAACGTTGTAATGTAGTGCAAATATGTAAAATAAGAAACACAAATCGGCGGCGAAGGCACAGAATCGCGCGGGTGGCCTGTGCCGGCCCGGCCCGGGCGCGGCGAGGCGTAGTCCACCGGCGCGGTAAACAAACACCGCCGCACGCCTCGCGCGCGAGCAGCAGGCTTTGTGTGCGATGGCTCGGCCTACATGGGGCGCAGCTCGTGCTAGCGGCCTCTCCGCTTTGCTCTGCAGCTGCCCCCCCGCGGCTCTGCAGCTGTTTGCCTAATCCTTTGGCCTCCCCCTCGGCGGGCTCGCTGCCTTGCTGCTATCCATACCCAGCGGCACTGGCGGGGCTTGTACTGCCTGCACCCTGCCGCTGCAGTGGGAGTTGTCTGCACCTGTTTGGTAAGTAAGCGCACATCCCACTTGAAAGAAAAACAAAATCGGTTAATGAGAAAACTAGCACCCACCCGAGCGGATCTTTCTCCTGTGCCTGTGGGGCTGTGCCGGGCCGTGCAACCGCCGAATCATTGTCACTCCGCTCCGACTGCTAGTGCTCTGGCCGCGCTTTGTTTTTGCGCCCCGCCGCCGCGGCCGATACGGACCCCGTCTCCCTGCTCGGTTGCACCACTCCTCATCGCCCTCGCGCGACTTCCGGCTCGGCCCGGTGCATGATCCATGAGCCGTGAGTCACACCATGGTCACACCGGCCTCGACGACAACAAGTCCAGTGCATCGCGCCGCCGCCGCCGCAGCCGCAGCCGCAGCCGCTCTCCGCGGGGAGCAAAGGGGGTTCGACGGCCTGCCCCGCACCCGCAGTGCTCCGCGCCCCCGCGGCCGATAGCCAGGGCCGGCGGGGCGGCGCGGGTAAATATTGTTGCAGGCCGCGCCCGCCCCGCCCCGCCGCTGGAGAGGCTGGAGCTCGCCACTCTTCCTATTAGGCGCGCACAGTGCGCGGCTCTCTCTGCAGCGCGGCGCCGCCTCCGTGCTCCGTACGCGGACGCGGCGTTTATCGACGTGATTGGCATCTCCCCCGCGCCCCTTCCAGCCGCTCCACACGTGGGCGGCGCGCGCAAAGTGGACTACTTATTAGGGGCGCGTTATTTACGCGTGAAAAGCGCTGGCTGCGCCGCGGCGCGGTCATCGTGGGGCGGGTAATGAGTACACAGTGCTGCACCCACCTCGGAATCATTTGCTGAGGGGAAATTTAGGAGTAGAGACCTCTTCATCATTCGACCCCACGTGCCCATGTCGTGAGTGGCAGTGTCGGGGTCGGGCGAGGGGTCCCCCACTTCCAAAACAAGTGTACGAGTTGGCACGAGTTAGGCGCGAGTTGGGATGAATTTTTTTGAGAGTTTTGCGCGAATTTTCGCGTATTTTTCGCGAGTTTTTGCAAAAAATTTGCCAGTAAATGTGAGTTTTCGCCAGTTCAATGCGAGTTGGGACGTGGGCACGTGTACAACGAGTTGGCTAGTGGAGGACCCCTCGGGGTCGGGCACATCGAGTTCTAGTCATACTACAGTACTCGCGACAACAATGTGCCGCACGGGCGTGGCGTTGATAGCGAAACGGAGATAAGTTTTGGAGTTCGGTGCCCGGCAAGGTGGCCGCCCGAGGGGGGCGAGCGGTGTGATTCACCGCGACGAGTGAAGCGATGCCAAAGTGCAAAGCCAGTAAAGCATACTGACTGCAGTCAGGTGTGCGTGGGGGCTATTGTTAGCTCTCCTCCGACCTTGGCGATATAAGCCCGGCACCGGCCCGCTTATGTGTCAATGTGTCATCTGGAGTTATCGGCCCAGCCCGGTCCAGTGGCACCGGAGGCCGCACCGCAGGCACCACCGATATCCTCGGAGAAAGCAGGCTGCTCGGGCGGTCGGTTCAGAATGACATCCTGCGACAGTAGTTTACCCTCCCCCTCCCTCTCCCCCATTCCTTGGGCATGCACACACAC
>NW_026267230.1:310620-316024 GCF_000697945.3 Frankliniella occidentalis
CCTCGGGGCAGCCTGACCTCACAAGGGCGGGGCCGATACAGCGGCTCCGGGAGAAATGTAACGCCGGAGAAAAGATCGGGGGAAAAAATAATCAACGAAGCAGACTCGTGTGTTGCTTGGCGCCAGCCTCATGAGCGGCCCAGCTTCTTCATTCGCGTTCCAACTTAAGCAATAGAGGCAGGGGACTGGGCCCGCGGGGCCCGGGAGCGGGGAGGGTGGGGTTGGAGCAGGAGGGGCACGAATTTCCATAAATGCCAGGTCGGGTCATTTCCAAGGCAGGCGCCGCTGAAAGGTCACTTCTGCTGTGGCGGGGAGTGGCGCGCGCTCAGCCGGCCCCCGCGGCCGCCGTCGGCAGAGCTAGAACAAACCCCCTGCACGCCCGGCTGCTGCAGGGGTTTTTATTTGATCCCGTGTCTTTCTATTCAACTTCACTGCCATTCTCGTCCGACTTTCGCGTGTGCTCGCCTGCCCGACTGGTTCTCTGTCGCCGGCGAGCTCGTGGTCGCCTCCCGAACGGGCAGCAGGAGACCCTCTCCTCTCTCCCTCCACGCAGCCGCGGGGAAGTGAGTGGAGTGCGAGCACGGCGTCTCGCACCGCACATCTCGGGCTCCGCTGCGGCTGAAGGAGGCCGTGGACGGGCAGGGTCAGCCGGAGAGCGGCCGGAGAGCTCCCGCGGAAGTTTGGCGCGAAACTCCCAGAAAATCACACGTGACAAGATAGGCGGTGCGCCCGGCAAGTATGGGAGTGTCTCCTCCGAGAGACAGAGATCCCGTGAGTTTGGGAGTGTCTCCTCCAAGAGACAGAGCTCCCGTGAGTATGGGAGTGTCTCCCCCGAGGGACAGAGCTCCCGTGAGTATGGGAGTGTCTCCTCCGAGAGAGAGAGCTCCCGTGAGTATGGGTGTCTCCCCCGAGAGACAGAGCTCCCGCCTGCTGGGCTCGTGCTCGTGCTGCAAAGGCTGCAGCTGCTGCAGCTCGTATCGGGCCGGCTGAGCTGGCTCGCGTTACGTAAGGCGGCCGTGCGCTTTAGGCCATACACCCGCGCGACGGCGGCGTTGTGCTCGGCGCCGGGCAGCGCGGGCCAGAGCTTACTGCAGTGGGAAGACTATGGTGAGGAGCGCGCGGGGGGGGGTAGGAGAACGGGACTAATTAAGGCGGAAAAGAAAGCACGACTCGGGGTGGCGTCCAGCGGCCGGGCGATCGGGTTCTCACGCATTTTGGGGCGACAAAAACAATACAATCCGTCGGTGTCGGTTGGCCAAGCGAGCGCTCCGTTCCAGACTATGTGGAGGCCTTGGCAGGGGCAGGGCACCTGTCGTCCCGGGCGGGGCGGGGGCGCGACGCCTACATCTCAGACTGGTTTATGTAGGGCGTCGACTAGAGAATCTAGTGAACGCGGGTGCGGGCGTGGGCGAAGCAAGAAGGGGAGGGGGCGCCAGGGGTGGGGCATGGGTGGGGGGAGTTCGTCGACAGAGGTCGTCGACAGGGGCGGGGCTGGTGGGGTCAACGGGTTATTCAGACCACCCCCTTCTTGGGAACCCCCGGTTTGCCTCGTCTCGCCCCGCGGCGGCCTGCCTCGTCACCGCGGGGGCCGCGCCCGCCCCCGCCCGCCCCCGCCGTGCCCGTGCAGTGCAGCCTATCGGACAGCGGGCCACCCACCCGGGTGCCCTGCCCATTATCCAGTCGGTGATGAGGGAAGGGGGAGGGGGCGATATCTAGTTTATAGTGGTGGCCTCTTTAAGGGGGCGGGAGTGGCCAGGAGGAAGAGAGAGGGGGGCCTTTAGTTGGGCACCCCGCGCGGGGCACGATGAGATCGTTCTACGGGGGATGATAAAGGAAAACGTTATCAGCGGAGTCCAGTTCATTCGGTCAGGTGGTCGGCAAACAAAATCTCACGAAATTGTTACGCAAATAATGGGTACTTTTTCGGACTTTTTACTCACGGAAGGGTTGCTTAAGGAAAAGTCACTCACCGAATCGTTACTGGTTTAATGTTTACATCGTTAAAAAAGATTCGCGCCGCGTTTGCCTCTTGAAGCTGTATGTATAAGTACAGTGCGGGCACCTTGCTGGCCCGCGTTCCGCGTGGCAGTATACAGTCTACAACACGGGGCTTTTCAGACGCCTGCCGCTTGACTCAACGGTTGACTGCTTCGCATTTTGTTGTGATTTTAACACCCGCTTTTTGGGGTGATTATAAAATGTCCCGTATTATGCTCCTAATTTTGTACCCTGCCGGCCGACAACAGACACTCGATCGGAACACCGTCGCATGACCGAGCGCTCGGTATCGATGTCGCTGTTTGACGGCCGTCGTCGCCTAGGTGCCCCCCCCCCCCCGTCCCACAACACACCTTACCCACGACCTGCCGCGTTTCCATCGCGGCCGGATGTCCTGTCCTCCCGAGCTGCCCTCTCTCGTCCGTCCCATGAGGCCGCGGCGCCCTGCCTATCGACAGTCCTCGACAGTCATGCCCCGCCCCGCCATGAACACGGCCACCTTGCCAACCACTTCCGGGATTTCCGCAAACAAATAGAGGAACCTCGAGAGAAAATGGTAAATCACCATGACAGCGTGAGATGATAATGTTCTGCTTCCCCCCCTGCTTCGCCTCAACCTAACAAATTCTAATAACGCTCTTGGCTTACAGTCGTTCACAAACATTTTCAGTGATGAGCGTGCCGGCCTTGCCGCGCCCCATCGCCCTGCTGGCTGCTCACGCTTCACTGCGCTCTGCATCGACAGCTACGCCGCGCCGCTCCGTCCATACGATAAGGCGGATACATCGGCCAATGCAAACTCCCGCCCGGCAACCTCCCCAAACTTCCTTGCGGCTGAGAAAATTTTCCCATTGCGCAAAATTTCTCAGAAGACAATTGCGCGCTTTATGAGCCCGCTGCACCTGCAATGCAATGGGCTCACTGAGGAGAGACAACGGGGTCCGCGTCCGTCCGCCCGGAGAGGCGGCGGGGAGGGGGAAACGGGGAACCGAACATAAAAGGAAATAAAAGGAATCTCGTAACGCTCAATGTCACCAGGCACGGTTTGGTGTCCCCCACCTCTGCTCCCAGGCTGCTCGCCCTTCCCCCGGCCTCACCAGGCGTGGAGGCTCGCCCTGCCATCCTGGGCACACCACACTCCGCCCCGCCCCGCCCCGCCCCGCCCCGCCACGGGTCGAACGCCGGCGCTCATTAACAAAGCCCCGTGACCATCGCCGATCCCCACACTGTCGCATCCTCGTCACACCCGCCGCGCGCCGTCGTGGACCATACGGAATCTGCCGAGTGGAAGGAGACGAAGGGAGAAAGAGGCAAGAAAAGAATGAATGACGCAACTATTCCAATTGGATGTCCAACTCCGCATGCGCGTCATTTCTTCTTTCTCTCACGGCGAAATGCATCGAGATTTCGAGATCTAGAATCCACGGCGGCGATCGACTCCCGTCTGTCTGTCTGTCTATCTAGGATGACGGAGAGTGATTGCTTTTCTTCTTTTTCTTCTATAGCACGGCCGTGGTGCCCCACACGGGCTCGCCCCGCCCTGCTGACCGCCCCCCGCCCCGCGACTCGCTGCACTTTGAGTGATTGACACTCTTTTACTCCCCTCCTGGCCCGGGCGGCGCGGCGGCGCGGGGCCGCGGCCCCCACGACTTCCATCCGCCGAATAAAGCCAATCCAATCCCGGTGCGGCGGCGGCGGCCTCTCCACGGGCGGCCGGCGGGGCGGGGCTGGCGGCGCCACCGCAGCGACTTCTACTTTTACCCGGGGCTTGTCTGCGGCGCGGTGCGCGGCTGCGCGGCCCGGCGCACGTCGCGGCGTCTTACTGACCCAGCCAGCGGAGGCTGCCCCATGGGCCGCAGGGCCGCGCCGGGTCGGCTAGGCCAGGTGCTCCGGCCCCGTTACGCCGTACGTCCGCCTGCTCCGGAATACCTCCGCGTGCCCGGGCAGGCCTCGGGGCAGCCTGACCTCACAAGGGCGGGGCCGATGCAGCGGCTCCGGGAGAAATGTAACGCCGGAGAAAAGATCGGGGGAAAAAATAATCAACGAAGCAGACTCGTGTGTTGCTTGGCGCCAGCCTCATGAGCGGCCCAGCTTCTTCATTCGCGTTCCAACTTAAGCAATAGAGGCAGGGGACTGGGCCCGCGGGGCCCGGGAGCGGGGAGGGTGGGGTTGGAGCAGGAGGGGCACGAATTTCCATAAATGCCAGGTCGGGTCATTTCCAAGGCAGGCGCCGCTGAAAGGTCACTTCTGCTGTGGCGGGGAGTGGCGCGCGCTCAGCCGGCCCCCGCGGCCGCCGTCGGCAGAGCTAGAACAAACCCCCTGCACGCCCGGCTGCTGCAGGGGTTTTTATTTGATCCCGTGTCTTTCTATTCAACTTCACTGCCATTCTCGTCCGACTTTCGCGTGTGCTCGCCTGCCCGACTGGTTCTCTGTCGCCGGCGAGCTCGTGGTCGCCTCCCGAACGGGCAGCAGGAGACCCTCTCCTCTCTCCCTCCACGCAGCCGCGGGGAAGTGAGTGGAGTGCGAGCACGGCGTCTCGCACCGCACATCTCGGGCTCCGCTGCGGCTGAAGGAGGCCGTGGACGGGCAGGGTCAGCCGGAGAGCGGCCGGAGAGCTCCCGCGGAAGTTTGGCGCGAAACTCCCAGAAAATCACACGTGACAAGATAGGCGGTGCGCCCGGCAAGTATGGGAGTGTCTCCTCCGAGAGACAGAGATCCCGTGAGTTTGGGAGTGTCTCCTCCAAGAGACAGAGCTCCCGTGAGTATGGGAGTGTCTCCCCCGAGGGACAGAGCTCCCGTGAGTATGGGAGTGTCTCCTCCGAGAGAGAGAGCTCCCGTGAGTATGGGTGTCTCCCCCGAGAGACAGAGCTCCCGCCTGCTGGGCTCGTGCTCGTGCTGCAAAGGCTGCAGCTGCTGCAGCTCGTATCGGGCCGGCTGAGCTGGCTCGCGTTACGTAAGGCGGCCGTGCGCTTTAGGCCATACACCCGCGCGACGGCGGCGTTGTGCTCGGCGCCGGGCAGCGCGGGCCAGAGCTTACTGCAGTGGGAAGACTATGGTGAGGAGCGCGCGGGGGGGGGTAGGAGAACGGGACTAATTAAGGCGGAAAAGAAAGCACGACTCGGGGTGGCGTCCAGCGGCCGGGCGATCGGGTTCTCACGCATTTTGGGGCGACAAAAACAATACAATCCGTCGGTGTCGGTTGGCCAAGCGAGCGCTCCGTTCCAGACTATGTGGAGGCCTTGGCAGGGGCAGGGCACCTGTCGTCCCGGGCGGGGCGGGGGCGCGACGCCTACATCTCAGACTGGTTTATGTAGGGCGTCGACTAGAGAATCTAGTGAACGCGGGTGCGGGCGTGGGCGAAGCAAGAAGGGGAGGGGGCGCCAGGGGTGGGGCATGGGTGGGGGGA
>NW_026267230.1:316074-318824 GCF_000697945.3 Frankliniella occidentalis
GCATGCCGTTGTCGAACAGCGTGAATTTATAAGGAGAATAAGGCCTCTCTGCTGTTGCGGTCGAGTTGACAATGTGCTCGTGGCTCGGCTCGGCTCGAGGACGGCGGCGGCGGCGGCGTGGAGGGAGCATTTGAGCGCGCGAAAGCACAGAGCAGCTCCGCGGAGGAGAGTGCGGCAAAGCCCTTTAATTGAGTCCCATCACAGTCTCTCTGCGGCTGTTGGCTGCTGCCATAACTGCTCTGCCGGGGAGGGGGAGGAGGGCGCTGCCGGCCGCTCAGCGGCCAGGCCAGCTGACTGTGGCCCCCGGCCCTCGCCCCCTCGCCACCCCACGCCAATTGACCGGGCACCAGTCGGAACATTATCGCAATTCCACGTTGTACGACGAGGAGGATCGAACCATCCGAGAGTCTCAATTAACTGGCGAAAAACCGGATTTATCGATGCCAAACTTTGTCCGATTTCGATTGTCTTGGCCGCCGCCGCCGCGCTCCAGCGCGGTCCCCCGCGGGCGCAGGCGCCCCATTAGCACCTTGTCTTCCGGCGCCAACGGGTCGGGCCTCCCGGAGGCCGCGTCCGAGACGCGGAGGTGTGTTCCGGCAGCTGCTGCAGCTGCTCCTCGCTGCGCACGCAGCCCCGCGGCGCGCCGGAGGAGGAGCGCGAGAACGTGGTTATTATTGTCTCCGATCTCTCGATTGGGAGCCGCGTGCACTTCGAGGTAAATAACAGTGGGTCTCTTTCTCTCCCTCTCCGTCTCATGCCGTGTTGCTGCGATGGCTTTGTGCGGCTGGGACCGCCGGCGGCAGGCCCTTCACTCGCGTCATGTCACCACCTCCAGAGCGGCGGGTAGCGCTGTGCGTGCTTCATTAAGGCACTCGGCCGCCTCGCGGGTTTGGTAACAAGTCGTATCGCCCCTTCGTACTGTACTGCTCTGGCCTGGCCGTGCTGTGGCTTGCCCCCCCCCCCTCCCCTTCCCTCGCTCTCCCGTGACGGATGTTCGACGCGGCGCCATGTCGCGGCGGCTCCAATCAATACGACGTCGGGTCGCATTGATATTCCACGTCCTCCAGGGCGCCCCGCCGCCCAGCCCAGCCTCGCGCCCGGCCGAGCACGCCGTTTAGAAAGAACAACAAAAAGAGTTCCCTGAGGGATCGCCTGGCAAGTATGCCCGTCTTTCTCAGATCCATTCGGCAAGTTATTGGAGCTCAGCGCCTGCGAGACTCGTGGTAGGCCACCCCGCACTACACGCATGCACTGCAGGCATGATGTTGCCTACCTACCAGGCGCTTTGAGACCTTGCAGTGCAGTGCAGAGGCTGAACCAGATAGGATGGAAACTGCGAACGGTCGACGGACTTACTGAGTTATCCCTAAAAGCCGCCGCGCGCGCTTGCTCGCCGCCGCCCGGTGTCGCGTGGCCGGGGCTGAACTGACCGATTTCACTTTTTGGCACAGCGCCTTTTGCGCTGCATAAGCAAGCAGGTTATCTCAGACATGCGCTCGCCTGCGTTACCGAATCCGAGTTAACGTCACGGGATTACCGGAGCGGGTAAGGGGAAGCCTGTCCGAGTCGGTTCGGTAGGGTGGGTGTGGGTACAGGAGAGAGGATGCAGCACCACGGTCACACGGGTTTGGGCGCCGCTCGCGTCCGCCCCCCCTCCCTCCCTCCGTCACTGTGCCGCTCTCGTACGGCTCGACCCGCGCGGACAGCCTTTTGTGTCCCCTGACGCGACTCGCCTCACGGCCTGACGCCTCGCGGACGCGAATACATTTCGCCAACCCATCAGGAGTTGATGCATGATGTGGCCCCGCCCCGCCACGCCACGCCACGCCCCACCGTGCCGTTGCCCACCTCCCGCTGCCTCTGGCCTCGCGCTCTGCCGACGACGCCATGTTACTAGGGCGTATGGCGGCCCACGGACCCCGGAACACTTTGTAGTTCACTGTACAGCACGCAGGCGTGCGAGCGGGATCATCCAGAAAGTATCTTTCACTTGCCGTTTCGAAACTGCCAAGTTCTGCCAGTGCAAGCTCTCATGGTGCCTGGTAGGTAGGCAACACCGTGCTTTCAGTGCATGAGCGTACGGCGGGGTGGCCTACCCTGAGCTTCACAGGCGACGAGCCCCCGTGAAGTACCGACCGATTGGATGGATCTATGGATCTGAGGAAAACAGACGTACGTTACGTTCTCGACTCGCGGAGCGATCGCCGATGTGTGAGCCCTGAGCCACCTGAAATGTAGGCAATTACAGTGTACCTAGGCAACCGACAGTGCAAACGCTCCCTCTGTCTGCCGGGCAAAGAACCTCAAACAGCGCCTAGCCTAGCCTCAATAACCGTGACCGCAGAATGTACCTCGGGGTTCTTGTCGCTAATATGGACCGCCAGAAGGGAGCGAAGAGCTATCTCACAAAATAATATTCCCGTCGCGGTGCACTTTATCCCCCGCCGAGCTGTGCGCCCCGGCCCCCGGCCGGTTGCACAATCATCGCGCACCGCGCAAAAATAATCGCCTCAACGACAAAATGATTATCGGTCTCTTATGCCGGCCGGCCAGCACAAACAAGCAGGCTCCCCACCCTGCCCCACCCCACCGTGTCGTTGCCCACCTCCCGCTGCCTCTGGCCTCGCGCTCTGCCGACGACGCCATGTTACTAGGCTAGGGCGTATGGCGGCCCACGGACCCCGGAACACTTTGTAGTTCACTGTACAGCACGCAGGCGTGCGAGCGGGATCATCCAGAAAGTATCTTTC
>NW_026267230.1:322642-346223 GCF_000697945.3 Frankliniella occidentalis
CCGCCCCGCCCCACCGCGCCGCGCCCTTCGAACACTCGTACAGTTTGCATTCCTTCGCGAGCAGGCCCCGCCCCGCCCCGCCCTTCGAACACTCGTACAGTTTGCATTCCTTCGCGAGCAGAGACTATGTTGCCCGCGCTTCGCTCCGTGCCAACGCCCTCGCGGTGTTCGGGCCGCGCGCCGTCCAAGTTACAACAGGGGGCGTTCATGCGCGCGGGTACAGGCCTGGCCGCCGGCTAGCTAGACTGGCTTGGAGATTGGAGCGCGGGAGGATGGCGCCGAGTAAGCGGAGCCTGCCTGCGGCTTGCGCTTGCCCTGTATCGCCTTTTGCTTTCGTCAGGGATGCTTCTTGAATAAATAATTAAATGAACGAACGAATGCGCGCGGATGCGTGCGCGCGCACCCGCGGCGAGTGCGTCACGTCGGTTGCAGCCCGCCTCGCACCGCCGTGCGATATGCGATCAGGGACCACGCGGGCCAACCAACGCACCGCTGCATCGCATCTCACTGCAGCGCACACGCACACATGGAGGGCACTACGAAGACGACCGATGCACTTTCTCTTACTCTCGCATGAACGAGGGCAAACAGCATCACTGGCAGCCTCCCCCCCGGATAACCCAGCAGCAGCGCTCGGGCCCGCCACAGGCCCGCGGCCGGCCCCGGTGTTGTGCGAGATACCCCGCCGGCGATAACCCGGGCGTGCGAGGGAGACGGAGGGCGAGGGCATCCAAGACGTCCGACGGAGACGCAGAGCGCTGCAGCAGAGCTTGCAGAGCTGGGCGCTGCTCTCCCACACCACACGTGTCACCGGCGCTGAGGCTGGGCCGGCCCGCACGACACGCGAGTGTTGTCGCTGCCTACCTGCCGGGCGCTCCGCCTCCCGCACGCGCACGCGCTCAGTTAATTCATAAGAGAAATTTCAGACGATGCGTATTTCGTCCCTCGAATATTCTCCGTGTGTGTTTTTCGCGCGGCAGCCTTCTTCGTCGGCATGTTTTGTGCACCATAATGGAGGCGGGGGAATACAGCAGGAGGGCAAAACCTCGGTGAAACGCTCGCTGGCGCAGCAGCGGCGCGCGACCCGCTAGGAGACCGCATTGGGCACTCCGGCACTCGGCTGGCGGTGGACACACTTATACTTCTTTGGCGAAGTGTCTCTGACCACCTGGCCGACCCTCCCCCCTCCACTCCCCTCCCGACTATAACATGAACCGTTCCATTTCACGCCCACGCACCGTGAGTAAGGTCGCGTGCTGCGGGCCGTCACACAGCGTCGTCAGCTGACGGATACGGTCCCCGTGAGGGTCCCCGTGACTCACCACGTCTGCTCGAAGTTGAGGTGTGACCGCCGGCGGGGCACCGTCCACGTGCCAAACTTGTCCTGGGTCGGCCTCAGCGTCGGCTCGTCGTCCTCCATGCCGGGGAGGGGCGGCGGCACGGCCGAGCCGTCCTCGTCGACATCGTCCCGGAAGGGGTTGAGGTGCTCGGGGTAGTCCCTCACGCTGTGCACCACCGGCAAGCGGCGGGCGGGCCTCTGCGGGGGCAGCGTCATGCCGCCCGCCCGAGTCGGCGTCGTCGACGGCGACCTCGCGTATCCAGTAGCGGTGGGCGGGAGCCGCGCCCCGGGGCTGGGGGTGCTGGGGGTGCGCGGGGAGGGGGAGGCCCGCGGGGGCTGCTGCGGCGCCAGGGACAGCGACCGGGGGCGGGAACTGGGGATGGACGGCGAGGGCGCCGGGGACGGGGACGGCGTCGACCCGGAGCTGCTGCGCTTGGCCTGAGCCACCAGGGAGCGCAGGGACCGGCGCGCGTGCTGCAGTCCTCGGGGGATGCTGGGCCACGGGTTGTCGCGCATGACGCGAGGCGCGCCACCGCCTCCACTTCACACTTCGCTCTTCGGCTCCACTTCACCTCTAGGACGCGTACGCACTCCTTCGCGCTCGCGTTGCTCGCGGCGCTCCGTGTTGGTTCGCACGTCGCGGCGGCCGACCGGCTACTGGCGGGGCACGGGACGGGCAGGGGCGGGCGGCGGGCACGTCGCGCATACCGACGGCGGAGCGGCCGGGCCGGGCCGCGCTACGCCGCGCCAGGCCGCGGGGTGGGCGGGGGCTGCGGGGGCCTCGACCTGGCACCTTACGTGCCCGAGCGGGGCCCTACGGACGGGCCGGGCCAAGCTTCGGGCCTCCCCTCCTTCCCGTTGGCCCTTCCCCCGGGCCGTAGCTTACCCCCGCCCGACTGTGCTCCGCCCCGCGAAACAGTTGTTGGTGCAGTAGGCCCAGGTAAAGCACTGCACTGTCCGGGCGTGGCGTGGCGCGGCGTGGCGGGAGGGGGAAACGTCAGGTGTTCTGCGTGACGTCAGGGACTCCCGTGCCAGAGTGCCATCTGTCATCGCGGTGGCGGCTGAAATAATATGGATTCGCCTTGCGCCCTCCTATTCAAGCCGCCCCCGGGCCTCCTCGTCCCCGTTGTTGCTGTCTTCTTGAATTCTGTGGCCACGGCCCTCGTCGGCCCCAGCGCGCACCCATACACCCATACTCCACCGGCCCCGGCCCGGCTGTCATGCGCTGGTAATGAGAAAGGGGACACGCGTTGCTCGTTGCTCCACATCCACTCCTCCTAGCCTGTCTCGTGCCGGCCGAGGATCGACTCGACACACGAACGTTTGATCGTTCTTTTTGGTTGTTTCGACACAGCAAAACACCATCTCGTTGGATTGGAACTGACGAGGATACATCATCATGGCTTGTCTGAAATAAATTTAGTCAGCGGCATATTCACTATCACTGCTGACCGCTGACTGATTTACACCTTATCTCAATAAATTAAAGTGCTGCTTCACTCACAGATGTAACCAAGAGAGAAAAAAGTTTTAGTTTACAATTTGTCAACAAAAGTTCAAGAATTCATGACTCGCTTTTGTTTTTTTCGGCTGTCACGGTCTGCGGTTGTGTTTGAATCTTCGCGCGCTGCAGCAGCGCCTTGCAGCCATCCCAAGGTCACCCCCCTTCCCCTCCCACCCTTCCTTCCTTCTTCGAACTGTTCTTCTTGTAAAGTTCAAAGCAAAACCAAACCCAAACCGGTCATGTTTTCTTTGACATAATTTCAAATTTAAAGCACTGGAAAGGTGATGACAGTTCTATAAATCTTCTTCTATCTTTACGCCTCATAGAACAATGTTTTCAAGGATAAGCGCTCTAGTGTCCCATAGACAGTATTTTGTAAGTAAATTTTTGTTTAAAACTAGGTTATGCACATTTACACAATAAAGAAAAGAAGTTATAGAACCCACAATGTTCAAAGGTTTCTTGTTGTTCGCATCTTGACAGTATGCTTCTTATTTTGTTACAGTTTACCCAAATACTTGCTAGAGGATGTTCAACAAACTCTGGTGAAGGGAAAATAAAAAGCATTCTTCAACAGAAATTCCCTAAAGCCAAAGTGATTGAAGTAGTAGACATATCAGGCAAGTTAAGAGAGCTGTTTTTGAAGTTTTAAAAATATTCCCTTACAATATTGTTCTTTTCTAGGTGGCTGTGGTGCAATGTATGATATCACTGTAGAAGCTCCAGAATTAAAGGGCCTAAACATTGTCAAGCAGCACAGGATGGTCAATGAGGTATTTTTACTGATGTTTCTCTGTGGTGTCATGTAATCTTTGACTTTGCATTCATAATTAAAATATTATTTTGTTTATGTAGGCTTTGAAAGAAGAAATTAAAGATATGCATGGCTTAAGGATCAATACTTCAGTTCCTTCATGACTTCCTTATCATGTAATATAGTAAGTAATGATAAAAAATTGAATAAAATATGTACACAAAATATTTACAAAATCAATTTGTCTTCATGCTAAGTGTTGTACTGTTTTCAATGATCAGATTGCCAAAGAAAATGAATAACATCCATTTAATCAGCTGCTGTATATCGGCACATATATACAACAAAAATGTCACATGCACTCAGCAAGAAGCAAACAAGTCCACAATACAGGAAATGAACAACTCCACAGAAAATGCTAACAATATTCATGGAACATCAGCTGTTTATCACTGGAAAATGTCACAATGTTTACAATGGATTAGATTTCAATATAATAAAAATTAAAAAAAAGAAAACACAATATACACAGTGAACTCAATGTGAGTGGGCAGTGCACACAAAATATACGAGAAAATAGGTTTTACAGGTTCCCAGATGAAATTGTAATGAAAGTATGTCATTCCAGTACCCCCAACAGTGATTTTTCTTTTTTATCACTTCAGACCCCAATATATGCATGATTTTTCACAACAGAACTGAGGTATACAAGGTAAAATGTACATTAATAATTACCCTTAAATTTCCAGACTTTGCTTCTGTTAGAATTCAGAGCTTAGGAGTATTCTTGCTTTTGCCAGAACATGCTTGTCATTTAGATCGGATGAAAAGTGTCAGGTTTCTTATCCATACAAAAGCTGCTTTCAGGCTTGAGAACAAATATCACAATGTTAACTCAAGTAGAGGGTAGAAAGAAAATTGATAAGGGCCCTCAATTGTAGGACAATTCATTAGTACATAAACTGAGCTATACTTTCCATTCAACTAGAAAAGATACAAGACTTTACAATAAATAAATTGCACAAAAAATGAGACGAAATTTGGTTGTCTTGGGATAAAAGATGTTTAATGACATTCATGTACAGTATAGAACTAGGTGTCTGAAAGTGAGGAGAGCTTAAGAGAACCCTCAAAATAATCACAATGGACACTCTTCCCAATGTAATTCAAATACAAAGTTTCCTACTATCAGTATTCAGTTTTGCATCTCTATATTAAATTACTTGAACTAACATTTAAAAAGACTGAAAGGTACAGTTTAGACCTATAGCTGCTGTAAAGTAAATTGTGTGACAAGTGTCAATTGGCAATTTTGATTACCAGCTGGATCCCTGGTAATTCCAATACTATGTTCTGTTAAAATAATAGAGAATTGCAAGTACATTAAATGAAAACAGCAGATCAAACTCCCAAGTACGGAATCAAAACTGAAAAATGCAGCCAACAGCAACTTGTCCACAGATATTCAGCCATACAAGCGCACACACATTCACACACACACACATACAATACAAGATTGTTTGATCTGAAGTAACTAAAGTGCATGGTATAGTTAATGCAGTAAGTGCTCTTACAGCTTTTTGAATGGTTAAAGCAGTAGCAAACAAGCAGCCCCTTCAACATTTTCTATTTGCTCCTGTTTTAATCCTCAGCTATAGATACATAAAATGCTTAAGAGATCTTACTGAATTATCTTTAACATGTCAAAATGAAGAAACATCTTCCAGTTTTTCTTCTTTAAACAAATGTCCAGCAGGTAACCTTACAAAATGTTTTACCATTTAAATAGGTTTCCATTACGGAAAAATGCTAATCACTTCATTTTCTTGTTTCTAGTTTGTTGGAATAATTACTTCATACAACCACTTCATAGTCATGGTTGTAGATTACTGTTGCCAGTTGATGTTGGTAAAATAACAGGTGGTGTTGGCAAGTAAAAATTAACCAAATTTCCACCTGGAATAAAAATATGTAAAAAATATTAAAATATTGATAGAAAATATAAAAAATACAGGAAAATTTAAAGAACAGTTAAAAAGAAAAAGTCATTACCTGTAATCCTATTCACCAGCAGGCCCAGTGCCTGACATGGGAGTAGGTGAGGAAGAAACCATATTGAGACGCCCCTGATCCTTTAGAATGGGGTCTACACAGAACAAGAGGGGAAACATTAGATTCACCGACTGCTGGAATCTACTTAAAGAGGAAGACCTGTTTTAAGACTTACAGAAGTAAGGATGTTCCATAGCTTCTCGTGCTGTCAGCCTCTCATAATGATCATATCGTAGGAGTTTATCCAAGAAATCCAATGCTTCAGGGGAAACCAAATGTTGATTTTCAGTGTGGACAAAACGTTCCCATCGCTTTCGTGAATGTCTGAGGAAAGACACCAAAAATTAGCCAATGACATGGGTTCAGTAAAAATTTCAAACTAATCTGGGAAGACATTTACCTGCCAAGAATGTCATTAAATCTAGGATCTAGTTCAACATGGTACTTCTCAAGATACTCAAACAATTCTTCAGTGCCTAGCACCTTGGCAATTCTCACCAACTGGTCATAATTGTCATGTCCATGGAAAAATGGTTCTTTCCTGAAGATCATACTAGCCAACATGCAACCCAAAGACCACATGTCTAGAGAATAATCATACATCTGGAATTGAAAAACAATGTTTAATATGGGATAGTGCCAGAGCTCAGAATGAAATTTTAAAACATCCAACGTAAGCTAATTACCTGGTAGTCTGCTAGCAACTCAGGCCCTTTGAAATAACGGCTTGCAACACGGACATTGTACTCTTGGCCTGGATGGTAGAATTCTGCAAGACCCCAATCAATGAGTCTCAATTTTCTGTTCTCATGGTCAATCATGACATTGTGAGGCTTCACATCCCTGTGCATGATTCCCATACTATGACAGTAGTCTAAAGCCTGGATGGAAAGGAATAAATTAAGATCACAAAAATAAAACTGAATGAAAATACATCTTACCCAAAATTAAAACACCTACCTTCAGTAATTCATACAGATAGTAACGAATGTCATAGTCTGTTAGAGTTTGATACAGCTGTTTGAAGTCAGTGTTGTTCACATGTTCAAAAATGAGTGCTGGTGTTCTGGACACCGGGTCCTTCACCACTGCCTGCAGTGTGATTATGTTTGTGCCACCACGCAAATTTTCCAAGATCTTAATTTCTCTCTTAATCTTCTTCTTCTTCACAGGCTGAGTGGGGGATGAATACACATAAGAACAACTCAACAATACAAAAGCGAATATTACACCAGCTAGAGTAATTTAGACTTACCTTTAATATTTTGACTACACATCGTTCATTTTTGGCAATATTCATTGCTTCAAACACTTCACTGTACTTCCCTCTTCCAAGTTTGCGCACTAACTGATAGTCATCTTGTTGCCTAAAAATAGAAACAATTAAATAACAGAATTGAGTGACAGAATGTGATCACAGAGGCAGAAAAACATCATTAACTCATAGCAACTTACGCCCAATCTACAACATATGATTCATAGTCCCAGTAATCTCGCGGCTTGTGAGAATTCACCTCTGCATAGACTCGTGCCCTACTGGGCAACGCCATTTTGCGGATGAACGGATTGAAACTTTGAATAAAGGAGAAGTTGCTTTCAAGCAGCTGGCGCCCAACATAAGCTTGCGAAATGTGTCCTGTCAAACAGTTGAAAGAAAACCTATGTAGTGAACCAAAAGAAAATAGAAACATAAATAATCATGTAAGTCTAAATGACATTGCAAATATGTACTAGACAAGATAATAAGATCTGATTAAGATACTAATTTCTGTACGGAACATAACATTGTTCAGTTCCAGCTCTCATTCAAAACACTAACATTAGTAAAATTCTCATTCATTTGATGGCTTCATACAGTTCCAAGGTTTGTTCAGTAAATTAGTGACACATTGTGGATAGCAAGGGTTGAATAAAACATCTTTAGAAAGATAACTAGAGTTAAAGGGAAACAGGTTGAGTCAGATTGGGTTGAAATGTGCCCTACTGATTAACTGTTGCTCAGTAACATAGCTCATTTCATGACGCGTCAGAGTAGACCGATCTTCGTTAGAGGCACTCCACAGTTTAACATCAAGACTAATTATTCTTTGGAGGGTAAAAATAACTACAAGCGTACAAGAAATTGATCGGTGTGGTCTATGACAGGTTATGTGGCGGCCCATCCCAGCACTAGGGTGGAATCAAAACAGAGTCGAAATCGACAAAATCTGAGTTATTGAATTAATTGAAAGCAAACGACAGCAATGCCGCTGTAATTATCACGTTAGTCTCACAGCAATTAAGGCAGATGAAACCTTCCGAATCGACAAAAGTTACATAAATCCAGTAGGCCATGACTTGCAGCTCAACTTTCGAAGGCGATTTGGTTGTAACAAGAGCATCATTGACGCACAAACTTAGGTCATAGCACACAGAGGGATAATAACGTCACACTTACGGAATCAGGCAAACGCAGCAAAACAAGGAAAATCAACTCAACTCGGGGATAAACTTAGACAAGCCTAGCCGTTCCATGCGCCATTATACCTTCAACAAGCCTACGGCTCTCTTCACTGTCAGAATTCTTCGTACCTACTGCATTCCTGAGTCGAATGATTGAGGGTAGTGGGGTCTTCCTTACGAATTAGAAAATAGAGCTGAGCTCAATATGCGGTAACTTTGGTCCAAATTTCCTTGTAAAATCAGCGCTGTGCCGGCGTAAATCCAAGATGGCGCGCCCGCCACGGAAAACGAGAAACGAGGTTTCTGATGCGTTTCGTCCGCACCCCTCGCTTGGAAATGGGCGTTTACGGATAGCAATAACAGATGGCAGCACGTTAGTATTTCGAATACAGCCTTCTCAAAGACAAGGACAGTGACGCATTCCTTCTTCTTTCTCTGCTTCTTGTGTTGACATTTTGGTGGTTGTAATCCGTTTGTCGGTGTTGCCACGTAATTCGTAGAACAAATTTAGGTGTGTTACAGTTTTGCGTGAATTGTGTTTAATGGAAATGGAGGGGAAAATTGGTCTTTGTTTTTGAGCTGGAATCGTGGTCGTGTTTGACGCGTCTCTCGGTTCTGCTGCACTTATCTTACCGTTTGACACTGCCGGCAAGGCAACCGCCCATCATTATTATTAAATTTAATTCACCTCTGTAAACTATTACTGAACCAAATTGTTTGATGTGACGCACCGAATGCTTTATTTCTAGCGCACGGATTTGATATTCACTGTCTGTCAAAATTTTTGTCTGATACCTATTGCCCTTAAAACTCATGCTCATTCATGGTTATTGGTTCAGTACTTGGTCTTAAAAAGTTACGACCCAGTACAAGTCCTCACGTATTCTGAATTTTGCCTGTTACATCACATTGTTATATTTTTGTTACAGAATTTCACCATGATAACTGACGTGCAGTTAGCTATTTTTGCCAATGTGTTGGGAGTTACCTTATTTTTACTAGTGGTTTTGTACCACTATATTACTGCAAACGGTTCAAAGAGTGCGTTATAACATGGATCTGCTACATTTTGAGAAAGCATGTACAAAAAATAATTCCTGGGACTCTGTGTGATATGTGAGTAACTGAAAGTTTTTCAACTGAAATGTATCAATCTTATTTTGTTATCACAAATAAATTTTGTTCTGCAGGAAGAACTGGATCAAACCAGCACGGCACAACTGGTTGCTATGGGAGTGAAGCACCTCGGCACACGGTACACCTCTTCATCAATTACATTGGGCCTTTTAAGTTTTAGCTGGTTCCATTTTTCTCCATGTTATTAAACTTAATTACCATTAGTATAAGAAGCAAGCAGAGCCCCTTAAAAATGTGTATCTAAATTCCTCTCCAAATTGCTTTTGGAGCCATGAATTTTTTATTTAGTGTTGTGTCGTGTGATTATTTTTCTGTTGTGTGTGAATTTCTGAAAAGGTTCTCTATAAATTAATTTTAATAAATATAAGCTACTATGAAATGAAGATATTATAAATGAATAAATTTTCCTCACTTCTACTATGGTTAATTTTTCTAAATAACTATTACCTCCTATAAACCATTTTACAGTAGGGATAGAAAGTGTGTAGAGATGAGTTTTTTCTTGGTAGATTCCAGGGATTCCAGCCTACTTCAATTTTACCTCCTACCACCAGGGAAGATGCTGCAAGAATGTACTAGGATGCCAAGCAACAATGGACTGAGCAAAATCTACATTGCAATAACACCCACACCCTACACCAGTTTAGACCACAACTTTCCAAATTTACAAGTTCTCCGGACAATTTTTTAAAATTTAGTAATAATGGACGACATTCGGGCACTTACCAGCAAACTGGGAGAGGCTGTCCTGTAAGTTTTGACGTAAAGCAGCCCCGTGGCCACCTTCACCGCTGCTCCCCGCTCCCTCCCTCTCTCATTCTACCCACCCCTGTCCAGGGACGAGCCGCTGTCATGCTGCTGCGTCCCCTACCAGCAGAATGTGGTGAGTAACGCGTCGTGCCGCGCGGCCCCGGCGGCACACGGCGTGACGCCTCGCGTGACGCGGACTTCCCTCCCCGTGCGCAGCCCGCCGCCCGGGCCCCGCGGGACTGCGCCACCCCGGGCAGGAGGCTGCCGCTGTACGCCACCGGGCAGCGCATCATGGGGCAGCTGTACGTCAACCTGGTGAGCAGAGGGCGGCGGGCATGTCCAGGACAGCGTCGAGGACGCGCCGCCTCTCACATCCTTTCGTTGCAGGAGCTGTACCCGGGGCCCGCCAGGCCGGTGCCGCAGATGAAGGCGGAGCTGCGGGGCGGCAAGCACTACCCGGTGTGCAACTGCGTCAAGCGCAACGGGCTGCAGGACTCGTGCCTGTCGTGGCGCTGCATGCTGGCCAACACCATGCAGGGCGCCGCCGGCCAAGACAAGGGCTGCGCGGCCCTGCCCTTCCCGCAGTGCGTGCTCGGCCGCAAGCAGCTCTCCAAGTACGCCACCCTGCCCGACCGCACCCCCGAGTACTGCCGATACGACTACCCGCCCGCCTGCTGCAAGCCCTGCACGCCCACCTGAGGGAATACCAGACGGTAAGTTTGCACACACCACTGTAGATCTATGAAGGGTATATTTCTGGAACCTGATACAGGTCTAGCAAATGTCTTTATTAAATATATCCCCCCCTCCCCCAATATCAAAAAGAGACACAAAAAACACGCCTTTGGCTCTTTTGAGGAATTTCTTTTCATCGCATTTGTTTGTAGTGCATGTTTCGTACCGTCGGTAAATTATGTGAATACCAGATGATAAGACAAAATTTCGCACCCCTAAGAAACGTAGGTTGTTAACTCTTAGGCCTAAGACCCGCGCACGGCCCGCCAGTCTGTTCTACTCTCTGTGTGTAGTGCGCGTTGCCTACACCCAGGCGGACTGCATTGCGGGTGGCCTGCCGTGTGTTTGCAGGCGGACGGTTGCCTATGCTGCAGGCGTTATTGTGCATGGGCCCCATGCGGGCGGCCGGGACGTTTGATCATTCGTACAGGGAAGGGATGGGGATGATCCGAGAGAACGACACCACCATCCCCTGAGTGCGTGCGCCCTGCAGGCGCGTCGGGCCGCCTGCCGCCTGTTGCATTTTAGAATCCATTCCTGTTGTCATGGATACGCCCACCAAAGTGTAGCCCCGGCTCGGCTCCCCGGTTCCGCTCAAAACTTCTCGAAACCCTTTCGGCTCAACAGACTCTAAATTTTCAAGTGACGTGTCCTAACCATATACCAAAGCAAAAATGGCACAGAATCGCGCCGCCCTCGTCCAGAAACTGCGGGACCTGGCGAACGTCCTCGACGCCAGGTATCGTGGTTCGGGGCTTTGTGTTCATGAGACCCCAACTAATTTTAAACGCGTTTTTCTATTGTTCTTAAAACGGGCTAATGGAAAATTAATGAGAAAACCCGCTTCTATCCCGCAGCCCCATGAGCAACGTATGCGTGCCCGACTGTAACACCAACGCACCACCCCTGGCAGCCATCGCCAACTCCTGCACCTGCCCGGTAAGCTCCTAATTGCAGTGAACTTGAATTCAAAGGGACGTCGGTACCTTAAGAAGCGAAGGTGGTCCGTTTAAGCAAGGAACATGAGCAGCCTGCAATCGTGAGCCGAGCTGGAGTCGGCGGGCGGCCCTGAGGCTGTGAGCGTGCGCCCTGCGTCCCTTTCCAGTGAGCACAGCCACAGCCCTTGCAGCCTCCCCCCGCGACATGCAGCCCTCCGCACCGCGACCGTCGCGAGCCCCTCGCGGGAGGAAGGGGGCGTCCTCGGGCTCGGGCCGGAGGCGGCGGCACAGGCGGCGGCGCCGGAAGCGGGTTGCGGCCGAGGGAGCGGGGTCCGCGCCGAGGCGCCTCCGCCGCCCGTCTGTGAGCAGCGGCAGCAGCGCCGGCGCCGCGTCGTACGCGCGGCCCACGGTGGCCAGCATGTCCAAGACGCGCGCGGGGCTGCCCGCCAGCGGCCCGGTGTCCGCGCACGTCGCCGCGTCCGCCGTGCTGCTGCGCCACAAGCTGACCCTGGCCTACCGGGCGGCGCGCGCCGTCAACGTGAGCAGCACGCAGCGGCCGCCCGTGCCCGTGCGCCTGCCCACGTCGCTGCGCTGGGGGCCGCTCGTCGAGAGGGGCAGGCTGCCCCCCGCGGCTGCTCGCAGGCTTAGCGCACTCAGCGGCTCCGTCACGGGCTCCATGACCAGCGCTCTGCAGCCGCCTTGGGACCTGGGCCGCTACGTCACCGTCACCGTCCCCACCCTCAGTCGCCGGCTCGCCGTCCACGCCCGCCGGGGCTCTACAGGCCCGCGTTTCGACGACAGCACGGCTCCGCTTACCGCGGCCGCCGACCTTGTAACTCCAGAGCAGGTCGCAGCCATGGCAGACCGACCCGTGGACCTGGAGAGCATCGTCACGTCACCACAGAATCTGTCGGCGGCCTCCTCTAAGGAGACCCTGGTCGCAGAGACTGCGCACCAGGACCAAACGGACGAGAAGGCTGAAGACGATGCGTTACCGCTTGCGCCACCATCAGAGGGACCGGCCGTCGACGTGGAGGCCCAGGGCGTATCCACAGCAGGGGAACGCGACAGTCTTCCTGACACCCAGCCGCAGCCGGTGTCGGCCGTGCCCGAGGAGCACGCGCCCCTCAAGTCGTCGTGGCTAGCGCTCTACAAGAAGGTCATCCTGGGCGAGGCCACGCGGCGGGCCGTGGAGGCCTCCATGGCGGCCGCGGCGGCAGCAGCGGAGCGCGCCCCAAAGACCGTCGCGAAGGGCGTGTCCACCGCAGCTAGGAAGGGCCCGAGGACGAGTGGAAGGGCGAGCCCAAGCCCCGCCGCGTCGCCCAGCCCACGCATCGTCATCACGGCCTCCAGCCGAGCCGGCTCCATCGGCTCCATCTCCAAGCGCCCTGGGTCCAGCGGTAGCGGTCCCAGTAAAGCCACATCGATCGTAGGCCGGCCAGCGTCCAATCGGCCCGTCACCGCTCCGACGCCGTCCCCGAGGCGGAGGGGTGGCCATGACCTAACAGTGCTCACGACACAACCAGTCGTT
The DNA here is from genome assembly GCF_000697945.3 of Frankliniella occidentalis. Lineage (NCBI taxonomy): Eukaryota > Metazoa > Arthropoda > Insecta > Thysanoptera > Thripidae > Frankliniella > Frankliniella occidentalis. The sequence continues at coordinate 335,825 of NW_026267230.1, forward strand.
CCATGCATGAGCAACTTCCGTCGCCGGTTCACTCGCACCAAGCGAAAAACACGGAAGTCGTCCGGGCCGAAAGAGCCTGCGACCCGGTCGGCCCCTGCGTCGGCGCCGACCACACCACTACCGCAGGCGCGTCGACAGCGAACGACCCCGCAGCCGATGCCAACGCTTCAACAACGTCCTCCGTGGCGGGGCGCTGTCCTCGGCGATGGCGCGCCCGACACGCCGCCAAGCCCGGTGGTGGAGTCTCTGCCGACGCCCCCACGGCCTCAACCGCGGCGGCGCCCGCGGCCGGCGACGGCGACGGGGCCTTCGCCGCGGATGCGCAGACGGCCTCCATGGCGAAGCATTCTGCCCGATGAGGACGAGGCTGTCGGCCAGGACACGGAGGCCTCGCCGGGCGACCAGTGCCGGGGGGGAGGCCGCCGCCAACGCGACGCGGGCGAGGCCCGGTGCGCGGCCGCCCTGGAGGCGCGCGTGCGCCAGCAGGCCCAGCAGGCGCGGCCGCGCTCACGGCCGCTGCTGCACTCCTGGTTCACCCTCACGTCCCAGATGCCGGCCCCCGCCAGCTGCTCCAGCTGCGCCAGCCCCGGGCCCGCCAGCGCCATGAGCGCCCAGAGCGTGCGGCTCCTCAACAGCTTCATCGACACTCTCTGAGGCCGTTGCTTTCCGTCGTGCCCGACAGGAGTGGCCGGCCCGCACCCCGGTGGCCGCCCAGGCCGAGGTGCGCATGGGGAAGGTGCTGCGGCGCTGCGAGTGCCCGCGGCGCAACGGGCTGCAGGACTCGTGCCCGCTGAGCGGCTGCCGCGGCCGCAAGGACTGCCTGCAGCAGCCCTTCCCGGACTGCTTCCCGGCCCAGTACCTGCGCAGGACGGCTCGCTCGGGGTAGCGGCTCTACCATCAGCCATGTACCTGTCCAATAAAAAAATGGGAAAAAAGTAAACCAAAATACATAAAGAAAAATAAAATGTAACATGTAATAAGCTTACAACGTGTTTGTTTCTTAAATGTTTATTGTTTTTATTCTATCAACTCCAGAGTTCTTAGTTTTAATCGGAACCTATCAGTAGCAATTCATTCAACAGTGTGTATTACAAAACAAAAGTAAACATCCGTTTCCAATTGTTTCAAAAATGCCTGAATCCATACTAATTTCACGTAAAAATAAATACATAAAAGTAATAAACGTGTTACTACACAGTTAATATCACAGCTATAGTCAAGGGATGACTTAAAAAATACTATTTGTAATATTATGGCTTGGGAACTTGACTAGATAAGTATCCATTGGAACTTCCTCTCCAACACGAACACGCCTGCTGGCGAGCGCCCGACTCGTTAGGCACCCCATGCGACGCCTGAGTACAACTGGACCGCATCAGCTCAGTGGTCGTGGTCCGGAGTGCTGGACACGGCCATGCCCAACTTGACAAAGGTGAGACTAACGTCCATGTGCACTGTGGGTGGGCAGGCCGCGCGCAGGCGCCGCTTGAGTCGGTCTACGCCCGCGATCGCCTCCTTGGGGTTGCCCGGCCAGCCGGAACCCTGGACGCGCACCGCCAGGCGCCTGAGGCGCGGGAACAGGGATGGCGCTCGCTCTAGGGCGTCCACGAGGCTGGGCGAGAAGGCCACGACCAGCGTGAGGGACTCGACGTTGGGGCAGGCGATGGCCAGGGCGTTCACCGCCGCGCCGCTCGCCTTGGCGCAGCCTTCCAGGTCGAGAGCTACGGCCGTCAGCTCCTCCAGGGCGTCCACGGCCTGCGGTGGGAGGGAATGTTAGACGAAAACGAACAACGCGAAGTAGACAAGGACCGGGGACCTCGACGTCGTGTCGTACCTGAAGCGCGCCGAGCGCATCATCGTCCAGTTGCAGACAGCCGGCCACCTCGAGGCTCTCCAGGTGGCGCAGGCCGGGACCGCGCAGGGCGGCCGCCCAGGCCTCTGAGGACACGGCGGGCGCGTCGTGGACGGCCAGCCTGCGCAGGCGGCGCACCCTGTTGGCCAGACCCAGGAGCGCCTCGTCGCCCAGGCCATCCGCGTCGCACAGCCGCAGCTCCTGCAAAGCGGCCATGCTGCCGACGCTCCGGTAGGCGGTCGCCTGCAGCCCGGATCCGTACAGGCACAGCTTCCTCACCTCGGAGGGGTACGGCAGGCGTAGGTCGCACCCGCTCTCCCAGTAGTGGGGGTAGAAGGCGGTCACGGACAGCTGTGGCCGCCACACCGTCACAACCGTCTCCTCGAAGAAGGCCCCCAGCTCGTCCAGCGCGCCGAGAACGCTGGTAGCGTGGTGGTTGAGCTCCGTGAACACGAAGCGCGACCTAAAGCTGGGCCGCGGCCCGGCGTCCACGATGAGACGCACGTAAGTGGCGCTCTGGCGGACGTTGGAAAAGTTGATGCTCGTCACGCTCGAGCAGAGATCCAGGATGGCGTCCAGGGTGGCGCGCTGCGAGTTTCATGTTGAGAGAATGTGACCTCCCGATAATACAAAAGCAGGAAATTAGTCTCAAAAGTCTCAGTCCGTACCTGGCTCGCCTCCGTCCGGTGAACAACATCGTTGTCGGTGACTCCCTCTTCGTGCAGCCAGACAACGCTGACGTTGTCGAGCGGGATCGTCTTGGCCAAGTCGAGGAGCGCGGGCCGCACCCCCTCCACGCCACGGGGCACGACGCCGACGAGGTGCAGAGTGTGGACGTGCAGCCTGGTCGTCCTGGACGCGGCCGCAGAGAGAGAGAGAGAGAGAGTGTGGACGTGCAGCCTGGTCGTCCTGGACGCGGCCGCGGGGTCGGCAGAGGTCGTGTCCCCCGTGTCAGGTCGGGCGACGCTGGACCCCTCGTCGAGCCGGACGGCGAGGTGGCCCCGCGGCCCCAGGACGAGCTGATTGGCTACCTCCAGCCAGCCCGGGTGCGCCTGGCTGGCCGTCACCACCTCCAGGGGCTCCAGCATGGCGAACACGTGCGCCAGGGCCTCCGGTGGCAGCGACAGCACGGGAGGGACGAGGATGTCGCCGCCCGCGGAGACGTCTACAAAGGGACAGCGTTCTCCAACATCAGTTCGAACAGCACAGCTAAAGTGTACAAAGTGTAAATTACATGCAAAACTAAAGTTGGTTAATGCTCGAGAAAAGTTAGACGGCCTATTTCATAAATTATTCGGTAAAAGAAATTAAAGCTAACCATTGTAATAAAAATATTAGTTTTGACATCTACAGTCAAGCTACATACCCTCTCCACGGAGCTTGTCGACCTCCGGTCCGACGGGAGGGGCCGGTAAAGCCGGTGGAGACCCCGACCGCGCCGCCCCCGCCTGCCCCGCCATCCCGCACTGGGCCCTCCTACATCGCAAAAGTGCAGTCGTGCATTACTAAGTATTGCACGTAAATCGAACATTTTGTTTTCCAATTGTCATAGAGCTTGAAGAGCATACTGGTCTTTTACTTCGATTACGAAAAACAGAGACCCGTGACGCATTGAAGGCTGTTCTGCGGGCTGGAGCCGTACTTACCATGCGCGGATATTCCCCGAGGACAGGTTAACGACGATGCCGGCCTCCTTGCGCAGTCCTCTGGACGCGGCGGCCCCCGCGCCGCCCCCAGCGCCGCCCCCAACGACGCCGGCCCCCATGACAGCGACCCGGGCCGCCGGCTCCCGCCCCCGATCCTGCCGCGGACGGTCCGCCCCCCAGTCGGCGGGATGCATCGCCCCGGGAGATCAGCCAACGAATGGCGTGACTCGGATCGAGCCGAATGTTGGTCAGTGCGGAAATACCGGAAGTGGATCGTGCCGAGTTCCTCAACCCGACAAGACCATCACGACGTCTTTTTCTTTTTATTGTTTTCCCTTTTCCCCGCCCTCTCCCCGCCCGCGCGGCACGCTTAAGCATGTTTCCACGCATCTTGTTTTGTTTTGTTCCTCTCTTTCCCCGCTTATCGGTACGGCGCACCCGTCTCCTCCGCGGCCCGCCCCGCCGCGCCGCCGTACGCGGGTCAGGGGGTGCTGGCGGGCGCGGGGCGGGCCGCGGGCCGCGGGGCTGGCAGACAGTGTTGTTGTGCTGGCCGCCGGTCGTGAATCGTAATGGCACAGACGGCGCTCGCCTGCAGGCGGCCTGGGCGTGCCCACCCCAGCCCGCCGAGGTGACGGCTGCGGCTGACGGCCCCGGGTACTCACGTCTGTCTCGGCGGCCAGGGGTGACGGGGAGCCCCCTGCCGGCCGCGCGGCTAGCTGCACACACGCGGCGGCGAGGGGACCCGGCGGGGCCTCGTCGCCGATATCCGGAGTAGGTCACTGCTTCAGCCGTTATCAGCCACCCGGGTTTCGGTGGCGAATAAAGAATTCTTGATGTCCACGGCGCGGAGCGGGCCGGAACGGAAAAATGCGGCGTTCACGTCCCGTCGGCGGCGACGGCGGCGTCCATGTCGGACAACACTCCACTGCCGCTCTGCTAAGCGCGAACCTGCGCCGGGGCGGGGCGCTGGGGAGCGGGGTGGAGCGGAGCGGGGGTACGAAAATACCTCAGTCGTTTGTAAAAATAGCGACGCCGAACGGCCAGGACCCAAGCTGGCTGTAACGCCGCCCACTGTTCAGCCATTGCAGCGCCGCTGGTACCCCGCGTTTCTCGTGCCCTGTGGCGGGGTATCCCCGATTAGGTGGCTGTAAGGGAGGGCGTGTCCATCGTTCAATATGGTCCATGGAGGCAGAAGGCGGTTGATGACAATCCGCCCTTAGAGGATTTGGCCTACTTTTCCGAAACCGAGGGGTCTCGTAACCCTTACAGTTATCGGTATCTCATCTCCTTAAAATAGGGCGAAGAGAGAATGGAGGCGTGTACGGTACGTCGCCTTTCTTTTATTACTATTTTTGTTCATGACAGTGGCCGATATTATGTAAATGATACGTCACCGACTTCCTACTGTGTCGTTGTCGAAACTTACTGATAAAAGTAGTTTGATAAAATAAACGAACAGGAAAAAAATGGTAGAGAAAGAGAGCTGAAGTCCCCCAACCGACAACGCTAACCGTCGAAGTCCGTTTATTTAATGCATGCAGATATAGCGCAGCCGTGGTCGACGTGTTGGACGGCTCGTAGTCGTTCAGCGGCAGTTATCGCATCGGGGGTGCAATAAAGGATTCGTTGTACCCGCCTGGGCTTAGGCCCCGCATCGAGTCGCACCTATACCAGTACGGCCCCCTCCCCCGCGCCCTTTGCCCCACCCCGCTGGTTCCAGAACACCTGCCTTTGAAGATTCAGGCATTAGTGGCGTGTGAGGCCGCGGTTCGCGGGCTCGTCACCTCTCTGTCCGCCAGGCCACGGTCCCCCGGCGGAGGGAGTGAGGCGGCAGGTCGATGCCCCTGGGCTCGCGGACGCCCTCGACTGCCTCGACGCCCTGCCGTCGGGGGACACCACTGCACCTACCTCCCGAAGGTGCCACTCGCCCACGAGCCGCTGACGCGACACCATGACGGGGTCCGGGATGTCGCCCGGCTACCTGGCCAAAGCCCTGGCCCTGCTTCTCCTGCTAGGCGGGAGCTTCACGCGAGCGCTCACGGTAAACTCTGGCCGAGTAGACCAACCACGACTTTGTCGCTTCGAAAGCCCCTAAGCAAGCCATCGGCTTTCAGCCGAGACTTCACGAGCTGCTGACCCCCGAGGAGCTGGTGCGCCTGTTCGGCCAGAGCCTCGCCCAGGACTTGCCGGACTACCAGGTGGTGCTGCTGCCCGCCGCGCACCCCGCGCCCGTCGAGCTGGAGGACGTGGAGGCCGTGGAGGCAGAGGGTGGTGTCGAGGCCGAGGGCGCGGCCTTCCCCTACGAGTTCCACGCGTTCGGCAGGTAAGGCGGGTCTCGGGAGATCATTTGAATTCTCCCGCCGCCCCACCTGACGCGACACGCTCCCTGCCCTGCACAGCCCCGTGGGCTTGACGCTGCGCCGCAACCGGCACCTCATCGCCCCGAGCTTCAGAGTGGTCCGCCGTGGCGGGGACCTTGACTCGGAGGAGGACGGGGCGCTGCAGGACGCCCCGCGCTGCCACTTCCTGCACCGGGACGATCAGGACATGGTGGCCGCCCTCAGCCTGTGCCACCCCAGGACCGTGCACGGCCTCATCCTGCGCGGCAACGAGTCCCTCGAGATCTGGCCTCTGCCCGACCGCCTGCACGACCACTTCGGTGGGGACCTCGACAGCAACGGGCTCGTGGAAGACGCTGGCCGGGTGCCGCATCTCATCAAGAGGGTGCCACTAGAGCGGCACCGCTACCTTTTCACCGATGGCGATTCAGGTTGGCCTGGGCAAGCGATGAGCCTCAAGGGAAATGGCGCTCGCGGCGAGGGGAAGGGGGGACAGTTCAGCAGAGGTCGTCGACTTTGCGATAATTTTCAGCGGAACGCCCCTATTTTTTGCCACCTGCTGATGAGACGATGCATGACTCATTGGGCGATGGAAAAAAGAGAGGGGGGGGGGCGGAGGGCGTCAAACGATGCGGGTCACAGAGCAATCCATAGCGAGGTCATTATGAAAATGCCTGACGGGCAGGTGCGATCTTGAACCTCGGTGGCGGGGGTACCGAAAAGTAATTGTGTAACTCGTTTTCTTTTGCAGTCGTCCACCAGGATGTGGAGGCTGTTGTCTCGTCGAGGAATCGATATGTAAGTACAGCCACAGGAGCGTCCGACTGCTCGGACGCCATCGCCTACAAAGCATTTTTTTACGTCGTCGCAGCAGCAGCAGGCGCGCGGCGGCGCGCAGGCCCGGCTGGTGCTGGAGACGGCACTCTTCCTGGACGAGGCGGCGTACCGCTTGTTCGCTCCCTTCGTGTCGAACGACGAGGCGCAGCTGCGTGACATGATCCTGGCCTACCTCAACGGGGTGAGCAGACCGGACTCTCGGGCTTAGTAGGAAGCGCCTGCGGAACGCGGGGTAGGCCACCGGCTCCGCACAGGTGCCCCGACCCTCGGTGGGTTGCCTACCTGCCAGGCGCCTCCGACCTCGCAGGACGAAACACTCGATCATCATTTGTGCTTACGCCTTGACGTTCTTGACTTCAAATCACAAGAGTGTGGCGTTAAATCATGTTTTGTCCCCCGCAGGTGCAGGCCCTGTACCACCACCCCAGCCTGGGCCGGGCCGTGGACATCGCCCTGGTGCGGCTAGAGCTGTTCCGGTCGCAGCCGCAGGACCTCCCGCACCACGAGGGGGACCGCGGCCCGCTGCTGGACTCCTTCTGCGAGTACAACGAGCGGCACAACCCGCCGGGTGACGAGGACCCGCACCACTGGGACATGGGGCTCTACGTGTCCGGGTACAGCACAAGGGACGCGCCGCGCCGCGCTAGCTCTCCGTTTCTCTCTTTCAAACTTACTCAATGGTTTCTTTCCCGCAGACTGGACTTCTTCGCCTACGAGAATGGCCGCAAGAGCGGCGTCACGATGGGTGAGTCCCGGCTCTGCCAGCCTTTCGCCCACAGAGCTGCTCCCCGACCGCTACATGACTCATGACTCGCTTGTCTGACGCAGGGTTGTTGACGCTAATTAGCGCGTTAGCGGCGCTAACGTCATTGTTGTTGGCGTTATCGTTAGCGCGCTAATTTTTTTGTTGTGTTAGCGTTAGCGACTAGCGCCGTCCATGCGGCCTGTTAACTAGCGGCGTTAACACTGGTACCTGCGATACGTCAAATTACTACATTTTCGACCAGACAACGCCAGAGTGACAGCAATACACGATTCAAAGTGCTCTAAATTTCGAGGGGGGAACGACTCGTGTACAACGGATTACCCGGTATTACTCTTGATTACCCCCGGATTACCCCTTGAATACTCCCGGATAACCCTTGATACCGCCGGATAACCGCCGGATAACCCCGGATTACCCTGGATTACGACCGAAATAATCACCAGATTACCTCCGGATTACTCTCGGATTACCCCGGATTGACACAAGTCTTTTCCCCCTCGCTGAATTTCGTGTTTTTGCATCGTCCTCGTCAGGAAAAGACGGACTTCGGCGATGATTCGTTTTGCGTCAGTTAACGCGTTAACGGCGTTAATGGCGCTAACTTGAGTTTCATTAGCGTTAGCGTTAGCGCGCTAAATATTTAGAATTTTTTTCGAGTTAGCGCGCTAACGCTAACACGTCTCATTAGCGTTAACGTTTAGCGCGCTAACGATTTTTTATTAGCGTAAACAACCCTGGTCTGACGACAGGACTGGCCACGGTGGGCGGCGTCTGCCTGGACCGATATGCGTGCGTCATCGCGGAGCTGGGCACCGTCAACGTTTTTGGCAAGCCGTACCCGTCGGCTGGCTTCACCTCCGTGTACATCCTCGCGCATGAGATCGGCCACAAGTAAGTCCCGTCCTGGATTGGTGCGCGCTTACTCAAAAAGGTGCCAAAGTGATTGCCTCCTTTGCCGAACGCGAACGCGCACGCGCCTTTCGGTATTTTCCGCTTGCAGCCTGGGCATGCACCACGACAGCACCAGCAACAGCTGCCCCAAGGATGGCTTCATCATGTCCCCCTCGCGAGGCACCCAGGGCGAGGCGGTGTGGTCGTCGTGCTCCATGGAGGTGCTGCAGCAGGCGAGCGCCGAGTGCCTCATGGACCGGCCGCGCGCGCCGCCCAAGAACATGGACCACATGGGCATGTTCAAGGACGAGCCCGGCCAGGCGTGGAGCGCCAAGAAGCAGTGCGAGATGCTGCTCCGGGACCACGACGCCGAGCTGCGCTACCCCACCAGGCTGGCGGTGCGTGCACCTCAACCTGACGCTCGGTCGATACCATACCCCCAAGTTGCGGACAGTTAGACTGAACCTTTGCCCCTTGCCGTGTCCCCGCAGGATATCTGCGACAACCTCCAGTGCCGCACGCCGCACCGCTCCGGGTTCTACTTCGCGGGCCCCGCGCTCACGGGCACGAGCTGCGGCGCGGGGAAGGTGAGATGAGCGAACTTACCCCTAGCAAATGCGCCTGGCCCTTTTCAAGGTTTTATAACGTGAAACGTTGTGTTAGAAATGCAATGTAAGTATTTAATGCGCGTCCGTGTTGCAGTGGTGCCAGGGCGGCCAGTGCGTCCCCATGAAGCGCAAGAAGCCCACCAAGGTGGTGAAGGGCGGCTGGAGCCCGTGGCGCTCGGAGCCCTGCCAGTCCGGCTGCATCGCCAAGGCCCGGGGTGAGGCGCTCGCTCGCCCGTTGCTGTCCGAGAGCTAGAGATACCAAGACCAAGTAGCAGGTCTCGTCAGCAACTCTTATTTGTTTTTTACAGGTTTCCAGAAGCGTCGGCGGTCGTGCACCAACCCCCGGCCGGTGAACACGGACGAGGGCTGCGAGGGGTCCAGCGTGGACGTGGTGCTGTGCAAAGACGACAGAGTGAGTTTCTTCTGTCTTTGTCGGGCCCGTCGCAATGCACGGCAGTGCGACAGAAAGAAACGTATCGCGTTTACGTAATGCGTGAGCGCGATCTCCGCTTCCTCTCTGGCAGGTGTGCCCCAAGGCCAGGCGCCCCACCGTGGTGGAGTACGCGAGCGCCCAGTGCCGCCACTTTGCCCAGCTGCTCCCGGACCTCGACCCCGGCGGCGCGGGTCTGCAGGCCCCCCACGAGCAGGGTATGTCACCCGGGGCATGTCATCTCATGTCATGTCATATCAAAAACATTAACTGTTCCATTAAAAAAGAATTAAATCGAACCCTGTGAATGAAAGCGACAAGCGTCGGATGGGCTGCGTGCCTGCCAGGCGCGCCCCGCCACACGCTTTATCTCGCCCAGCTTGACTGTTCTCGCGCCCCGCAGGCCGCCTCTGGATGTCGTGCGCCATCTTCTGCCGGCGCCGCGACACCGGGTCGTACTACACGCCGCGCCTGGACCTCAACGACATGGGCGTGAACGCGTACTTCCCGGACGGCACCTGGTGCCACAGCGACTCGTCCGGGGCCTACTACTGCCAGCAGCGCCACTGCCTGCCGGAGGTGAGGCAAAGTCTAACGCGTGCCCGTCGCGGCCGCCCTGCGACGATACGGATCCCAGTACTCAGCCGATGGCATCCGTGTCCCGCAGGGCTTCCAGCTGAGCAAGCTGTCGCACTGGCAGTGGCAGACGGACGACGTGCCCGTGCCCCAGAACGCGCTGCCCCACGGCCTGCCGCCCCCGGCGCTGCTGCTCAGCTACCTGGGCCTGGGCGCCGACGGCCGCCCCCTGCTGGAGCAGCTGCCGCCGGGCGCCGCCACCCCGCCTCCCGACGACGCCTGGTCCGACCGCGACTACGTAGAGCTGCCCGCCATGTGAGCATCGCGCCGCAGTGGAATGAGTAACATTGCTTTGTGAATTTTTGTGATTTATTTTCCTCAATGCGTATTTTTCAAGTTTGTACTTTTCTAAAAAATATTAAAGCCCCTCATCTCGTGTCTGAGTGTTAGCCCC
>NW_026267230.1:350299-351696 GCF_000697945.3 Frankliniella occidentalis
CCCCCCCCCTGTAAACACTGCAGCTGCAGCCGCTCTCGTCGTCAAGAGACCGACCGGCGCTGACGAACAAAGGCATGAAAACGTGATGAAGCGGTCGACTAGCGATTTGTCGAGACAGTGTGTGAATAAGCCGTGGAATAAAACAAACATGAAACTGGGCATCGGGGCAGAAATTACGGCCCAGTACACCTGTCGGACCCGGGTTGCGAGCCGGCCTGAGACAAACTGCTTATTTTATTTTTATCTCAGAGACGGCACATCTTGACACGCCTCCCTGATTTTAATCAGATGCGAGACAGTAGTGCGAATCAAAGTGTCCATAGAAGCGCAAACCGTTAAAATATCACAAGACTACACAATGGCCCTTGGCGGTGTTACCTTAACATTCTATGCTTTCAAAGAGCCGGAATGGGGAGCATTCAGAAAGTACGTCCGCCATTTGCCGTTACGACACTGCCCAGTTCAGCCAATGGAAGCTCTCCTAGCGCCCGATCGGTAGGCAACATCTTGCCTGCATTGCACGCGTGCACTGCTTGGTGGCCTACCCCGATTTTCGCAGGCGCTGAGCTCCTGTAATTTGCCGAACGAATCTGAGAAAAAGCGGACGAATTTTCTTGGACGATCCCATACCTCGAGTGAAGTATCGGTCATAGTCTGAAGGTAAGAATCACGCATTCGTTATATAACGCGCTGCCCGAGTGTTTAATTGCACCACTCGTCGTGGACAAAAAGACTCTACTCCGAATGTAAAGAAATAACTCGACGTAAAAATGAAAAAGACGCTTCGGATTGCACTTCAAAAGGATCGCGCGACACCTGCATATGACGGGTGTTTATTGACGCTGGTCTGGAGAGCGCCCATGATAGCGCCTCTGTTATCACAAGCGGAAGAGCCATGGGAAGAGTCGAACAGGGAAGTGTCACGGGTCGGGACTGCAAGGGGCACGTCGGGCTCTGGGCTAGGTGGAGGGCATACAGCGGATAAAAGACAACCTCGAACGGCATTCATTTAACCGGAGATGGGCATTCTGTGCGCTCGCGGGCCACGCATCATGGCTAAGCGACTTACGTAACGCGCTGCCGCTCGGACGCCGCGCGAGGCTTCGGATGCGGAGCCCTGCTGGATCTCAGCGATTTGCCTCCCGACTGCTTTTTATTCATCATTTGCTCACCATTTGTGTAGGGAGAGGGCTCTCCCTCCCGCCGGTGTTCACTTCCTCCCTCTCGCCCTCGCGCTCCTCAGGGGATCCTTTTTCCTGCCGAAGTGTTGCTCGAGTCGGGTTGCCAGCTCCAGGATCACAACAGAACACCTTCTCTCCTCCTCCGGGGACGGTGCGCTCAGAACTGGTGGTCAGGCGGACGGGTTGGGGCGGCCAGGTGGGAGGGGAAACGGGTGG
>NW_026267230.1:351811-376908 GCF_000697945.3 Frankliniella occidentalis
CCACACCCTCCCCCAACTTAAGTGACGGGTACTATTAAAGTTAATATCAAAAGGGATCACGAAGTGGGTGAAACGTAGTTTATTAAGCAATCAAAAGACCACGCTGCTTTCAACACAAAAGCGAAATAATACATTTGATCTTTTAGTTATTGAACGTGTGGAAGTTGCGAAAAACACACCCGACGGGGAAAAGTCTGGAGACGGATAACTGCAGAAAACAAACATAATAAGTCCTGCTCCAATGTCCTCAAATTACAACAACTACTATTATATCTAATTTAAATGAGACGCCATCATTTGCTCACGCTCCAGCGCCTCACTGGCAGGAATGAAACAGTATTCTTAACAAATCTAAGGCCCCATTTGGTACAGAAAATAGTTTATTCTATAAGAATTGCTATCTATCACTGGAATAAATTATTTCTGGTGTAAGAGAGTTTAGTAAGAGTTATTTGATACCTACAAATCACATATCAGCTTCCACTTAACAGAGACATCGACCTCCATTATAACTGACTTTTTATTATGGCACAATAGTATCAGTAGGATAATATGCTGCAGCTATACTGTAGACATGATAAGTCAATACTTAATATCACATTATTTATCCGCTTTCTTTTTAAGTAAATATATGACTTGTGATGTCACTGAAATTTACCGGTGAAATCTGCTACATCGAGAGACGTTGCCAGAAGAATTCTGCAATACATTTGTGACAGCATTGCAACACAATTTGATCAAAATTTTAATCGATTTCCGCCAAAGGAAATTTTTAAAAAAAGTAAACAAAAACACACTATAAAGAGTTCTGGGAACATTTTAGATATACTCAAGCCCCAACCGGCAGGCCGATCAGGACTCCACCAGACCACAGGAAAGTTGCACCGTCCGCCGAAAACTCTCCCTGGAGCACGATGGGCACCTTCTTTCCGTCGGCCGCCACGCCGCCTACGGCCTTGTCCATCATGCGGTCCCACACGGCCGGGACGTTGTCCTGGACGCCCTCCAGGGCGCGCAGCGAATCCGAGTTCTGCAGGAAGATGGAGGTAGTGTAATTGGCGACGCCGTTGAGCGCGCTGTCGAGCACGGCCCCGGTGTCCCACAGCATGCGCGCCGTGAAGGAGAAGTCTCCGGTGAGCCAGTCGACGGTGAAGGTGCCCACGTCGTGGTGGTACTGCGGGGCCGAGTAGCTGCCCTTCACGTACACGGTGCTGCCGTAGCCCCGGGACAACGTTCCCCGCCAGCTGAGCGGGCGCACGCTGCGGATGGCGGCGGCCGGGATGGATACAGGGAGCCCGCCCGACCACAAGCTGGGCGTCACCCAGCCGGAGGACACCACGGCCCCCGCTGTCACGCGTCCGCCGCCCGGCGCTGCCCCGGGCGCGGCCTTCAGGCTCAGGGCTGCTGGGCGGGCGCTCGGGGCAGAACCGCAGGTCTTGGGCAGCGTGAGGAACACCTTGCCGGACCACAAGAAGGAGGCTTTGTCCAGGGTGTAGGTGCCGTCCAGGAAGGCCTGCACCTGCTCTCCGCCGCTCGCCATCTCCTGGCCGAGTGAGGCCACCTGCTGCGACTGCTTCAGCGCCAACTTCTCGGAGCGGTAGTACAAAGGTGTGGCGTACTTGACTCCCGGCCGGATGCACCCGGCCAGAGACGCGTTCCACAGCAGTTGGAGCTCGAGGGAGAAGTCTCCGCTCCACCAGACCAACGCGGTGCCGTTGTCGGAGTCCTCGGGCATGGCGGTGGTGAAGGTGCCGGTAAGGCTGGCCGTGGTGGCTGACGACGAGCTGAGAGTCCCTGACCACAGGATGTTGGTCGGGCGGGTGGCGGGCATGACCACGGGGAGTATCCCCGCCCACAACGGGCTGGATGCCTCGCCCGCCTTGCCGGCGGACACTGTCCCAGACGTGACCGTAGCACCGATCTTCGTACCCACTGCCGATCCGGAGGCCTTCTTCGGGGCGGACGCCTTCTTCGAAGCGGTGGCGGTCAGTTTAAGGGGCCGCATTTTCTTCGCGGGAGTACTGGCCGGCAGCACCAGGACGGCGTTACCCGTCCAGGAGAACATGGACTTGTCCGGTGAGAACATGCCCTGCATCAGGACAGTCAGTTTGTTCGCACCCTGAGACGCCGCGTCGCTTGCTAAGACAAAGCCAACGTCCGCGTTCTGGTCACCGCCCTGCTTGAGCAGGGACGTGATGCTGTCGTTAGCGGCCATGGCCTTGAACACGAGAGGGGAGGAGTACGTGGCCGTCTCCATCAGGACACCCGCCAGCGAAGAGCCGGCCAGCGGGCGCAGGCGAAGCGAGAACTGGCCCGTCCACCACTCGATGGCGAAGCTGCCAGCTCCAGCCGCCGAGGGGTGGAGGAACTTCGGGAAGCGGAAGCTGCCCTCCAGCATGGCGTCGCCGTTGTCGCCGGCGTCGGTCAGCGGTCGTAGTGACCCGGTCCAGGTCACGCCGCGTGCAAAGCCCCCGGGAGCCACCGCGGAGCGGTTGAACGGCACAGTGTCGTTGGTGGACACGCCATCGAAGGGTGAGGCGGGGATGTCGACAGGGAGCTGTCCGCTCCACCAGGTCGCGGCTGACCCGGCGTCGTCTTCACGCTGAGCCGCTACCTTCCCTTCCACCACGGCAACGGCAACCGAGGTCGTCCCCATCATGGACGCTGTCTTTGTTCCTGATGACATGAGTTTCTTGGCGCTGTAGTCCGGCTTGACGTAGGCATTGGGGTCCACCGTGTTGTCGTCGTCTAGCGGCACGCCCATCGACGCCATGCCGTTCCACCACCACCAGCTCTTGCCCCAGAACCAGTACTGGCCCTGCAGCACGATCACGGCCAACTTGTCGCCGCCGCCACTGCCGCCGCCGCCACTGCCGCCGTCGCCGCCGTCATCCATGAGGACGAGCTGCGGCGGGGACACCTGCCCGCCGGCCAGCGTCTTGGCCGGCGCGAACACGACGCGCGAGGAGTACACGTTGCTGGGCTTGAGTAGGTCGGGCTGCGTGACGGCGCTGTACAGGTTCCGCAGCTCCACGGAGTAGGTGCCCTTCCACTCGTGCCGCACCACCTCGTCGCCGACCTGCTCCAAGAACGGCGACGTGAACGTGCCGTCGAGACGCAGCAGCTTCCCCGTCGAGTCGAGCACCGTGAGCTTCCCAGACCACTTGATGGTCGGGTCCAGGTCCCAGGACGACAGGCCGAACAGCGGGTTGGGTAACCACATGGGCACCGCACCTGACCACAGCTCGACGACGGACGAGTTGTCGTAGGATGCGTTCACTGAGCCGCCCGTGACCATCGCGGCGATGCGCAGCTTGGGCGGCTTGACGGGCTTGGCTGGCTTGGCCGGCTTGGCCGGCTTGGATGGCTTGCTGCTGGGTGTGCCGTCGTCTTTCTCCACGGTCTTGGCGGGCTTCTTGCCCTGCAGCATGAGTGGAGGCCGGACGGGCTCTGGCACCGTGATCACGGCGTCCCCAGACCAGTAGAAGGTGTTGCGATCTTCGGAGTAGTCGCCGTCGAGGACGATGGGGACGCGCATGGCGCCGTCCATCGCCTGCACGCTGTCGGACACGAACTGCTGCACTGCGGCGGCCTGGGACGGCGCACCGCTGCGCACGGGGTACTTGGAGATGGGCAGCGGCTTCTGCGACTTGAAGTACAGGTGGGAGGAGAAGGAGGCGCCGTTCAGGCCGTCGAGCCCGTCCAGCGACGTGTTCCAGAGGAGGTCGCCCTCGAACAGGAACGTGCCGTAGTACCACGTGATGTCCACGCCACCCGGGCCGTGCCGGTACTGCGGCATGCTGAACTTGCCCTCGATCTTGACGTGCGTGGGCGAGGTGGCTGTGATGGAGCCGGTCCAGTCCACGCCGCACGCGTGGTACAGCGGCCCGGTGGGGTAGGGCGCGTACTCGGACTTGTACGAGTCGAACAGCGGCACGGGCACGGCGGCGGGCAGCGAGCCGGACCACCAGGTGCGCCAGAACCAGGCACCCTCAGGGTACGCGTACATGTTACCCGTCGTGACCCGAATTCCGATCCGTCGGACTGGCATCGGCTTTGCGGCCGCCGAGGGGGCAAGCTTGGCGGTTTTGGGCTGCGCCCCGGGGGCGGCCTGCAGCGTGAGGACAGGCGCGGGCCGGGGTAGGGCGAGCACCAGGCCGCCGGACCAGAGGAACGTGGAGCCGTCCGCGGAGTACGAGCCCTGCAGGATGAGCGGCGCCCGAAGCGCACCCTCGCTCTGCTCCATGCTGGCGGCCACGAAGGCGGCGAGCGGCGTGCTCTGCTGGGCCGACGAGCTCCCCATGGGAGCGCTGTCGTCCGCACTAGCCTTGGTCATGCCCTTGAGGAACACAGGGGAGGAGTAGGTCGCCGAGGGGTCGACGGCGCCGTCGAGGGCCGCTGACGCCCACTGGGACTCCAGGTCGAGGGAGAAGCTGCCCTTCCACCACTCAATGGCAAAGCCTGTCGCATTGCCAGCTTGCGGGGCGTGGAGGTACCGGGGTGCAGTGAAGGTGCCCTTTAGGGTGGCCGTCATCCCGGACACAACGATAGAACCTTGCCAAACGATACCATGCGCGTAGAGTGGGGACCCGTCGTTGTCGACGACGGAGGCTGACGGAGCAGCCATCGACTTGGAGTCGAACAGCGGCAAGGGGATGGCGGTGGGGAGAGCTCCGGACCAAAGGGTGGTCTCACTTGAACCGTCGTCGCGTGCCCCAGTCACGCTGCCGGACTTGGCAACGGTGACGATGCGCACTTCGGGCTGGGCCCGGAGCGGCACGGCGTACACGGCCTTCTTGGGGGCCTGCCCCAGCAGCTGCACGGCGGGCTTCTCGGCGGCGGGCCGAGGGATGACGAGCACGGCTTGTCCTGACCACGAGAATGAGCTGCCGTCCGCGGAGAAGGCACCCTTGAGGATGAGGGGCACTGGCAGGGCGCCATCGACCACCTCCTGTGCGGCGGCCATCAGGGTGAGGGGTGCGTTTGGCATGGCCGACGGCGTGCCGGGGGTCGCCTTTTCGGACTGGAACACGAGGCGCGAGGTATAGCTCTGGCCGGGCACGAGCAGGTTCTCCAGACCACCGTCCACCTCGTCGTCGACGCGCCCCAGAAGACGGACGTTGAGAGCAAAGTTCCCGGACCACCACTCCACTAGTACGCCGGCCCCGGAATAGTTGCCGTGCACGAAGCGGGGGACCTTGAAGGTGCCGGACACTTGGGCCGTGGTGGGGGATGAGGCTGCCACCTTGGCCGTCCACAGCACGCCGTCGACACGCGCTGTCGGCTTCGCCAGGTCGGCCGGTACCGACGCAGAGTTTCCGTCATCACGGCCGTCAAGCGGGGACGTCGGGATGTTCACAGGAAGGGCGCCGTCCCACCACGTGACCTGGGCGCCGTCCGCGCGCTGTGCGGTCACGCTACCGGACAGGACCTCGGCGACGACGCGGACGTTGGCGGAGGGCGCAGCGACCCCGCTGTAAGAGGCCTGCAGCATCTGCGGCGGCACTTCCTCGACCGCCATGTCGTCCTGGGCCATTGTGGGAAGCACCAGCGTCACGTTGCCGTTCCACAGGAAGGTGGTGCCGTTGTTGTCGTGCGCGCCGTGCAGGATGACGGGCGCCAGCGGACCGCTGCCGCCCTTGGCGCTGACTAACGGGGCGCCGCTCTTGCCGTCCTTGCTTCGCAGGTAGACGGGGCTGCGGAACGTGCCGGACACGTCGATGACGCCGTCGACCGACGAGTCCCACAGCACGTCCAGGGTCACGTCGAAGCGACCCTCCGTCTTCCCGCTGGGCTGAGGCGGCGCCCCAGCTCCAGCGGCGAACGTGTTGACGGCGAAGGTGCCCTTGATGGAGGCCGTGGCGCCCGAGAGCACGAGTGAGCCGTCCCACTGGACGCCGCCCGACAGGAAGGCGCCCGAGCTCAGCACCGGGATGGGGATGGCCGTCGGGACGGCGCCCGACCACAGGGAGGCACCCGATGACGTGGTGACGGAGCCCCCCGTCACGCGCCCACCGACTCGCACGGCGCGGGCTGCAAGCAGAGTTTAGGGGTTAGGAGAGGATACACACACTGAAAAACACCTGCAACAAGACAGATGATTCAGCATCATTATTTACTCCCGGATTTCGTTTTACACGACCAGGAAAAAATAACGTCAGGGGGTGTAGTTACATGACAGTCTAGACTAGTCCTAGGTCGACAGTTTCTGTGTTACATTCAGCATTCAATCTCCTTTTATTTACAACACGCGCTGGGGTAGGGGCGAGGGGCCATCCATTAGCTGTGCTCAAGCAGATCATCGTAAAGCGGGTGAGAGTTTTGGAGAACACATGGCGATTCGGATTCTAGAAGAGGGTTTCCATATCCATTCAATCAGTAAAACTGGACCACGGTGGAGGGAGACCGTGAGAAGAGCCACCGTGCACTGGACTCAGGTTGTGCGATTGCTAGTCTTCTACAGGCCGGGGAAAACCACACCGTTTCTATTCTACGACACACAAAATCTGAATCACCCTAATGCCCTCACTGTACCTGCGACCTTACGGGGCTACGGCGGCGACAACGTCTCGGCGACTGAGTCTGTCAAACGCACACCAACGAGAATTATCGCACCTCTAGGTCTCTTTTATTTAGAGATACATTTCTAATCATACACTATCCGAGACAATTACTTAAAGGGAAGTAAGGGAGATTAAAATTGCATAGTTATTAGACAAAACCAAAAATTCAAAACATTGTAGATGAAGATGTGTACGTAATTAATTAAAATCTTATCACAAAGGAGTTACATCCAGGAAAACCCTTGCGCGCGTCACTTACCCGTAGTCGGGTTGAGACCGGCGTCGTTGGCCGAGGCGCCGACAAGCACCAGGCTGTCGGGGACGTCGTCGTGGTCCTGGGGCTCGCGGTCCGACGCCCGGAGCGCGTCGGCGCGGTGGTAGACGTAGCGCGCGTCGCGCTCGATCCAAGCGCGCAGGTTGGTGCGGGGCAGCTGTGCGCAGGCCACGCGTTTGTTGGACTTGGTGCCGCCCTGGGTGCCGTTGGCGCGACGCATCACCTCGGGTTGCGCCGAGTGCACGCCGTCCGAGGTGGCGCAGATCACGCTGGCCAGGGAAGTTTTGCGGATCTCAGCCAGTTGGGCTGTCGTGAAGAAAAGGGTAAGTTGACAACAGCGCTTAGGGATCATCCAGAGAGTACGTCCGCCATACGCTGCCACGAAACAGCCAAGTTCAGCTGGTTCAGCCTGAGCAACCCCTTCAGTGCCTGATAGGTAGGCAACATCTTGCGTACTGTGCATGTGCGCTCTGCGGGGTGGCCTACTCTACGTCTCGCAGGCGCCGAGCTCCCGTTTTTGCCCAAATGGCGCGGCGAGAGACAAAGAATGGCTGGCTGCCAGCTTTGCCACTGGCCGCATACTAACCTGGCGTGAAGGCCTGCGGCTGCTGGTTCGTCTCGTACCAGTAGCGGTCTCCGCGCTTGAGGCGCACGAACTGGTCGGCCAGCAGGCAGGTGAGGGTGCCGCCCAGCAGCCCGCCCTCCACGGGGTACTCGGACAGCGCGCCCGTGTACACGTCCACGTCGTCCAGGGACCTGCGGGACAACCATCACGTCAGCGTCAGCGTAGCGAGCGCCTTAAGGCGGCAGGATAGGCAACCCCGAACGACACCGGCGCCCGGCGGGTCTGTCTACCCAAACCTCGCAGGGGCTCCGCGTAGCTCACGACCCTTACTTGTAGATCGCCTTCATCCGCTGAAGCGACTCGCTGTCCACGACGCCGTCCAGGTCATCCCAGGAGGCCGGGCGAGTGAAGCCGCAGTGCTCCCTCCAGGCCGGGTAGGGCTGCAGGCCGTGGTCTCGGCCGCGCTGCACGTTGAGCGAGACCAGGTCGAGGCCGCAGGCCGGCACGCCGGAGGAGCCGCGCCCAATGGAGCGGGGCGCGAACAGCTTCTGTGTCACCTGCGTACGCACACGGCGGACTCTTAATCACCGGACCCTCGGTGTACGACGCCCACGTCCTCCCAAGCTGTCACTCACCTCTGGGTTGAAGTAGCTGTCGGCGCGCTCGATGCTCGTGTCCATGGCGCCGCGGAGCGCGCGGTCCACGCCCTCGCGAGAGTACAGGCTGTAGGGGTCGAAGAGCATCTGGTGCAGCTCCATGTACTCGGGGCTGGACGTGTCGTTGCCGATGAGCTTGAGCAGCCCGGGGAGCAGGGTGTGCGCGAAGCGGAAGGACGAGGCGGCGAACGAGTTGCACACGGTGGGCTCCACGTCCGGGTCGTACGACGTGTCGTAGCCCGCCTCCTTGGGGTTGAGGTCCAGCTGGGACATGACGTGCGGCCCGAGGATGACGGGGAGGAACTCCTTGTAGGTGATGTGCTGCATCTGCGCCGCCACGATGCGCCTCGACTCCTGGAACACGCGCTCGTCGTTCCAGTCCGGGTTGAGCCGCTGCAGGGTCGCGGCCACGCGGTTGTGCTGACGCGCCAGCAGCAGGTGCATCGTTGTCAGGTGCAGGTTCTCGTTGGCACGACCGTCACCTGCGGCAGGGAAAAGTTACGCCATAGTTACTCTCAAAATCAGACAAAGTAAGTTTTGTGTTTTTGATTTTGATTTTAAAACATAACAGTGGTTTAATTTCTTACCGGACTTGAAGCAGTATCTGCCGCGGTCGTTCATCTCCTGGCGGTTGCAGCCGTCCGTGGGGTCCTCGCTGACGGGCAGCAGCTCCCTGCCGTCGGGGCTCATGGACATGCGAAGGCGGCCGAGGGCGGGCCGGGCCGCGTCGCCTCCGTCCTCGCCGTCGGCGGACACGGCGGCGGCCGCGGGGGAGGCCTCCTTGCGGAGCGAGCGCATGAGCTCGGAGGACGGGCCGTACACCACCGAGGCGTCGATGAAGGAGGACGCCTGGTTGAGCTGCTCCCGCTGGCCCAGGCTGCAGGTGGGCGCCGGCGCGGAGCGCACGAACTCCATGCACGTCACGTTGTACTTGTGGTAGTAGGGGTCGCCGGCGGCCAGGCGCACGGGGAAGCACTCGGGGTGCTGCTCCTCGGGGGGCAGGTCGCAGCACGAGATAGCGCTGCCGTCGGCCGCCTGAGAGAGCGCCGTGGCCGTGATGTCGTGGTCCAGGAACTGGCCCCAGACGGCGAGCATGACGGTGAAGTCGGGGTCGTTGCGGTACAGGGGTCGGTGCACGCCGAGCGACACCTCCCGGGCCGAGGGCAGGCCCTGCGCCACCCCGCGGGGCTGCGACACGCCGTCCAGGTAGGCGGGCGGCATGGCGCGGCGGAACGGCCGCATGGCCACTCCCCACGTGCGCGGGTGCTGCAGGGGACCGGGAGGTCTCAGAGTTAGCAACAACAATTGTTTCGTTCAGGCAGACGGACGAATTTATCAGTGTTGTGAACCGCTCACCTTGACGTTGTTGCACGTTCCGTCCGCGCTGCGGTACGGCGTGGAGGGGCACGGCATGGCCATCTCGTCCTCGGCGCACGCGGCCTCCTCGGGGCCCTGCGCCGCAGCGGCGTGCAGCCGGGGCCCGCGCCCCGCGCCCGAGCGCCAGGAGAGCTTCTTGCCGGACCTGCGCGAGGCAGAGAAGGGCGGCGTTAAGCTCGGCGCAGCGAGTGCAGCCGGCTGCATGGAGGCCGCCTTTTGGTAATCCAAAATGCATGTCCGACCACGGCGTTACGTGAGGGGAGAGTGAGGGGAGGGTGAGGGGAGGGGAGGAGCGGGTCTGGGGGAGGCCCGCAGCCTGGTGTGGAGAGCTCCCCCCGGGCCCGCCGGCCGGCCCGCTACGCACCGCGGGGCTTCCCTCGGGGTTGGGCTGGGCCGGCTGGGCTTGGGCTGGGCTCCGCCTGGTCTGCCAGCGGCTAGCCGGCCTGCCCGGCCCCACCCACCCACACCCGCACGCACAACGAGGGCAGGGGCGTGTAGCGGCGAAAGGGGGGGAAATCGGGTTCGATTTCGGGGGAAGTGGGCCCCGCTGCGAGACTTACTCGTGCAGGAGCTTTTTGGTGGCCTTCTCCTCGAGCAGCGCGCGCTGCGCCAGGACGGTGGCCTCCTTCCGGGTGTGCACGGCCTGGTTGGCCCGGTACGAGGGCGTGTCGAGCTTCATCGGTGTCATCTTGGCCTCCAGGGCGGCGCGCGCCCCAAGCTCGTCGTGCGCCGACTGCATGGCCTGCTTCAGCGCCGCGGCGTCAGGCTCGGGTCCGGGCCACGACGGCGAGGCCGCGTCTGCACAGGGCAAACATGTGGAGGAGTGGCGGTGACCACACGACCCGACACAACCTACCCCGGGCGTCGTGCTGTGCGTCCGGGACTACACTCACCTGGCTTGGGCCACGAGCTGCTGAGCAGCAGCTTGAGGCTGCCGTTGACGGGAGGCATCACCGGCGGCGTCGTCGTGTTGTCGCTGTCCTGGTCGTCGTGCTCCACGGAGTACGAGACGGTGATGATGAGCGCCATCACGAACACGCCCCTACAGACAAGGCGTCGCATGCCGTCAGTGTCGTCAAGGCCCTCTCGCAGCACCCAAGAGCGGGCGCTCGGTTCCCTTCTTTCTCTCACGACTACTCACAGGATGGCGGCGCAGACGCAGCACTGGAACTGGCGTATCTTGTTGCGGTGCGCCCGGCCGGGGTTGCTCATAAAGACGTAGGTGGGCGCCTGGTCGTAGGCGCCGGGGCCGGCCGTCGGGCCGCCCGTGCGCAGCGGGGTCCTCTCCGTAGCCATGGCTGGATCGCAGGCGGCTACCTCTGCGACACCGACCACGAGTATGGCATGAGCGACAAGGTGAACAAGAAGGGCGTGCGACAGAGATAGGGGTGATCTGGATATTCGGGGACCCCTTTTCTGTTCTCCTTTGTCACCGTTTCGCGATCTCCATCAGGTGCTCGCGTTGAGGTCTCTCCTGTAGGTTTTCATGACATGTCATTACGCGATGGCTCTAAGTACATCCTTCTTACACCATGCTCGATGCGGCCGGCGGCGGTGTTCCCTGTCAGCCACACGCCAGTGGCTATGTCCGGAGCCGAGCCCTCTCCCTGCCCACCCCGCCCCCCATGACAGTTGATGCCTTGAGCGGGGTGAGGCCCCGGTGGTGGCGAGGCCCTGAAGTGGCGTGGCGTGGCGGGGCCCGCAGTGCGCTGCGTGGAGACTAGACCCGCCCCGCCCCGCCCGCCGCTCCGCTATGCTGGCTACGTTACGTAAGGAGCGCGCGCCGTGAGCCCCCAGCGGCTCCTAGCCTAGGATACAGGCTGCGATAGGATACGACAGGGCAGGATAGGCGCGGGCAACGCCCAGTCCAGCCGCGGCGGAGGCGGCAGATGAAGTCCGCCCTTGAACTTGGGCGCCTTAGGCCGCGACCAGCGCGTCCTTAAAGCCACCCGTCCTGGCCAGCGATACATCCGTCCCCGCGAACGTGAGCCGACCAGCCGGCCAGTTATGAACGGGACAGGGCGGGGGCTCCGTCGTCTCACTCCGACCGTTCCATCGTTACCGATCGCTACAAAAAGAGCACGGGAAAGGGGGAGTGGGTGCAAGACAAGTAATTGAAGGCAAGTCTCGAACTCCGTTGAAACGTAAGAGGGTTACCTCCATCGAACGACTGTCGGAGGAGAGAAGTCTAGCACTCCGTTCAAACATTCCAGGGTTACCCACATCGAACGACTGCTGGAAGCTTCCCCCACTCTCTTCTTTTCACAGTGTTGTTTGTCCCGAATTTGTGTCGTTTAACTGGAAAGTGTTTTCGCCGTTCCATCCTGCGGCCGCGGCCGCTCCGCCTTCCCTGCTTTGCTCCAGCGGCCGGCCGACCGGCTCTACGGAACTTTCCGAGTCCAAGGGCTAGCGCTGCTGGCGCTGCGCTGGTCTCGCTGGAGCAAGGTGGATCGCTGGAGTATGTACGCGCTGGCAGGGTGGCACGCGAGCCTGCCCGTCCTGCCCGACGGACCTGTTTGGGCGGCGCGCGGTCCAATCGTTCGGATGTGCGAGTCCTTTTTATTTATTTTAAGGCGGTGTTCTTGTTTCGTTTTTATTATTATATGCAATATACGCGTCCCGTCGCGGCCTAAACCAAACAAGTCTCGTTCCAGGCGACAGGGGCGGCAGGTACGAGGGGGGGGGGGGAGCCCGTACTATAATGAGGCGGGTGCAATGTAAGTCCCCCCCCCCTTTTTCATGTTATTTCTGGAGGGCCTCCTGGAAGATAGGCAATTGCTGTATGTAGGCAACCGACAGGGCATCGCCGCCACCTGATAGCCGGTTCACGATCAGTCAGTCAGTGGTCACCTTGCTGACGCTGCCGCGAAACCCACGGAAGCCGAAAAGTGTTGAATTGGCGGCCGAAGATACGAGTGTTACGCAATGCAATAGGGCGGCCTTCTAGCGCGGTCACATAATGAGTGGGACGGGAGGCGGGAGGCGCTGCGTGCCAACGCGACCGGACTGTGCTATCGCATCTCTCCAGGTTGGCTGCGGTGGCCAGCGGCCAGCCGCTCGCTGAAGGGCGGATTCCTCTCCTACGGGATAGGGATGGGCCCTTTCTGGAGCAGTCTCGTGGCACCGTGAGACTATGGCGATGACCCTCCCCCCCTGTAAACACTGCAGCTGCAGCCGCTCTCGTCGTCAAGAGACCGACCGGCGCTGACGAACAAAGGCATGAAAACGTGATGAAGCGGTCGACTAGCGATTTGTCGAGACAGTGTGTGAATAAGCCGTGGAATAAAACAAACATGAAACTGGGCATCGGGGCAGAAATTACGGCCCAGTACACCTGTCGGACCCGGGTTGCGAGCCGGCCTGAGACAAACTGCTTATTTTATTTTTATCTCAGAGACGGCACATCTTGACACGCCTCCCTGATTTTAATCAGATGCGAGACAGTAGTGCGAATCAAAGTGTCCATAGAAGCGCAAACCGTTAAAATATCACAAGACTACACAATGGCCCTTGGCGGTGTTACCTTAACATTCTATGCTTTCAAAGAGCCGGAATGGGGAGCATTCAGAAAGTACGTCCGCCATTTGCCGTTACGACACTGCCCAGTTCAGCCAATGGAAGCTCTCCTAGCGCCCGATCGGTAGGCAACATCTTGCCTGCATTGCACGCGTGCACTGCTTGGTGGCCTACCCCGATTTTCGCAGGCGCTGAGCTCCTGTAATTTGCCGAACGAATCTGAGAAAAAGCGGACGAATTTTCTTGGACGATCCCATACCTCGAGTGAAGTATCGGTCATAGTCTGAAGGTAAGAATCACGCATTCGTTATATAACGCGCTGCCCGAGTGTTTAATTGCACCACTCGTCGTGGACAAAAAGACTCTACTCCGAATGTAAAGAAATAACTCGACGTAAAAATGAAAAAGACGCTTCGGATTGCACTTCAAAAGGATCGCGCGACACCTGCATATGACGGGTGTTTATTGACGCTGGTCTGGAGAGCGCCCATGATAGCGCCTCTGTTATCACAAGCGGAAGAGCCATGGGAAGAGTCGAACAGGGAAGTGTCACGGGTCGGGACTGCAAGGGGCACGTCGGGCTCTGGGCTAGGTGGAGGGCATACAGCGGATAAAAGACAACCTCGAACGGCATTCATTTAACCGGAGATGGACATTCTGTGTGCTCGCGGGCCACGCATCATGGCTAAGCGACTTACGTAACGCGCTGCCGCTCGGACGCCGCGCGAGGCTTCGGATGCGGAGCCCTGCTGGATCTCAGCGATTTGCCTCCCGACTGCTTTTTATTCATCATTTGCTCACCATTTGTGTAGGGAGAGGGCTCTCCCTCCCGCCGGTGTTCACTTCCTCCCTCTCGCCCTCGCGCTCCTCAGGGGATCCTTTTTCCTGCCGAAGTGTTGCTCGAGTCGGGTTGCCAGCTCCAGGATCACAACAGAACACCTTCTCTCCTCCTCCGGGGACGGTGCGCTCAGAACTGGTGGTCAGGCGGACGGGTTGGGGCGGCCAGGTGGGAGGGGAAACGGGTGGAGGGGGGGAGAGGGGGGGCACCTGAGTCCCCCACTCTTGCCACGGCCCCTTGGGGACAGCGTGCAGCACCAAGCAAGCAACCCGACCCCGAGCTAACGTAAGGAAGCCCAATGTGCTATTGCCAGGGTAATGCCCGCTATCACGTCGTTTCCACCCGAATATGCCTTGCAGTTAATGACGATGACCTGGACCTGAACTTAACTAGATTCGATCGGGTACAAGCTGAAGGCAGGTAGGTGAAGGGACCGTCGCGTCGGGCGGACCAGAGGGAAGACCTCAATGTGGTGCGGAGTTTGAGTAGAGGGTCCAACTACGACAGCTTGAAATGACTGGCCTGCTTTGATTCAGATTACCGGTAAGTTTGTTTATTTGTAAGGTGATAGTACAATATCTACATTTATAAATAATCTCTTCCTCATACGTACAATATACATGCTTCACTGAATACAACAACAGCAACACAACCTGAAGTGCATTATGCACGGCTTCACAATATCAATTATAATGCTAAGTGCTGTCTCACGTTACGCACAAGAATGGAAGCCACATATCTATCAACCCCTTCAGTCTCTTAGATCCCATACCACAGTAAGCACACAGCTCTTGCACTAGAGATATATAAACTGCATTTTTTTTTTCAAGGTCATAAGGTATACAGTATTGCTTGCGGTCTAATTTCTGGGAAATAGGCCTACAGTAACACACAAGAGAATAACAATTTTTCCATACAACTGAAAATGTGAAAAATCAGTCAAACTACAATTGTTTTTAAGAAATAAATTAGAATCCCAGTGAAGCAAAAATCATTTTCACAAGGACAGTACTTCATACGAAGAATCAAAAATCAGAGAGAGGGGCACATTAGGAAATGCAAGCACAGTAAGTTCTGGATAATCATAGCAAAATGCTGGAGTATATTCTGCACCAAAAAATGTTTTGATAAACCAGAAAATGGGAAAAACAAGATGCAACAAATGTTGTAACAAATTAGATTGTGTGTGTGTCACTTTTGTTGCTAGCCACTATATGATTAGAATAAGGGTAAATGACAATGATTCCCTTACAATGAATGAATTTTCACCCTGAGTACAATAATCCATACTCTCTTCCAGTAGCTCCATCATTTTCAAAACTTGTTTTTAACCCAAAGGTATAACTACTGCATTGGTTATATAGCACAACTTCTTGCTTACCTATGGAAAATTGGGGGAATGTAGGCAGAATACTAAAGTAGAAACTGAAACAGACTTTCCTATGAGTGACCCTACAATAGTTACAAGTACCCTGACAACATTATTTTAATGTGCCCTTTACATCAGTCCAAAACAATCACGGAGTCATAAAAGTTTTGAAAGTTCCAGAAGTCTATACGTCCATAAAACACAGATATTTATGGCCTGGCCCACAGACAGAGATAACAACATGAGTAACAAGATCATTTGTAAGGGAAAATAAATATAAAACTAAACATAAGAACCAATCCACAAAACTTGCTATTATAGGCATTCCATTTAAGTAACATTCTATCAGTACAAAGAATTTCTTTCTACAAGTCTCTTGTCAAATAGAGCTGAGAAAGCCTTTAGAGATGAATCCATTGAAGGGAAACATTTCCCCAAAAGATATTTAATTACTGAAAAATCTTAACAATTATGGTTGACAGATATGTGGTGATTTAGTACTTCCTGCTCCAAGCCAGTCTTTGAAAACAAAGAGTTTAGACCAATTTGTAACCCAAGGTTATGGTTAGGGTTTGAGAGCTCACTCCACAGACTACAGGGGGGATGGGGGGAGATAATTATGAGTAGAAGGAATACAGGATTTTCCTCCCAAATGCATGTTAATACCACAGCAAATTCTTTTTAAGGTTTTTAAGTTAGTACACAAAATTGATCACATTTCAAATTCCATCAACCAATAGAGCACCACAGATGCTTGCAAACCATATCACATAAAAGTTCTTATACCGCTGCATTAAGAGAACTTTGTTTATAATGATGGAGAAGTAGAGGTCAGCCCAGAGTTAACCCACTATATTGAACAAGTAGCTATACTTTCAATAATACTTTCAAAACATGATTGACCAATATTAACATCCTTCAAATGCATTTCTTTTCTTCGGTAAAACTCCTACATGATGCATACAGTACTTATACTGGTCACAACGATCAAGCAATTACTTTTCAGTCATATGTAAGAAACTTCTCACCTTGGGAAAAATTCCCAAAGCTATCTGAAAGATTAGTGTTGCCTTTAACACCTCTTGCTATCTACAATACTTACAATATCTCTTAGTGTGAGCATTGATCCATAACCAAAATGGCACAGGTACAAAAATAGGCAAAGTACCAAAATTTGATTTTTGCAGTTTTTTTGATTTTCTATATGTACCCCTGACATTTCTCTTACAGTTCAATTGTTTGCTCCTGTACTTAGAGTTCTGTGAACAGCGAGATATTAACTCGACTCTGATTTTATTTTACTCTTGCAAGAAATCTCAAGTCTTGGTTAAATTTCACTTTATTTACTTTTTCACAGCTCTATTTATAATTTACAAATATAACTGCCATGACTAGCATCTGATCATAACACATGACCAAACAGACTACAGGGGCTAACTGCAAATATGCATCTTCCAATTTGGACTAAGGTAATCACGCATAGATAGATAGATCTTAACAAATTTACAAATGGACATATTTACACATTATATTATACACATAATATGTTTGACAAGATGCCTCCCTGACAAAGCGAAAGACAACTTAATGAAACACATTATTACCCTTCTATGAGCACTAATTACATGAAAATGGTACTTCCCAAAAATTTACAAGGTACAACAACACACAATCTCAAATTCCAAGGGCTGACCTTTGCTTCTCTATCACAGACAAAAGAATTGGTAAGATTTATAATCTCCTTATGAGCATGTTTTAATTTACCACAAGAGCTAAAGAGCTTTTTCAATATAACACAACTGTACAGGAACACTCAGTAAACTTCCTTTCTTCTCATTGGTTTGCAAAAACACATAACAAGGGTAAAATTTTTTTACAAAAAAATAAAACATATTTAAACAAGTTACTAGTGAACTTTTAACATTTTTTTTTAGGTTTGGCAGCTATTTATAACAAAAACTGAACAGAGTAGAAAGAGAAATTCTCTTTATATTTTTATAATTTTTTTCCCCAAAATTATTTTAAGCACAGCATATCTAATCAGCATGCTTTTCCATAAAATCCTTAGTTTGTGAAGTTTGGTAAAATTTTAGAAGACAAATTTCTGTCAGTAATTTATAGAATTGCAGAGCACTTCATCAAAGGCAAATCAAAACAGAGATATTACAGGATAAATAAAATAAAACAGACAACAAAAGGCTGAGAAAAAAGCCTCCTTTGCATGTGGTTTGGCCACATAAAAAACTGCTGCATTGCAAAAGGATAAAAATACAAGGCTAAGAAAAAACTTAAGGAAAACATAAAAATTTCAGCATGGATAGTTGCTCTGGGAAATTTTTACCCATTTGTTCTACAGTATCATTTCCAAGGAGAAACAAAGCTACTTTTTGGATTTAATTTTTCAAGTCAACCAACAGATTCTAGGAATAAGCCGCTGTAGCTTTCCGTGGCTGTGCTTGTGCCTGTGGATTTCCAACTTTAGATGCCTCCGGTAGCAACATACCATTTCTCTGATCTGAGTGAGCACTCCCAGATGCTACAGAAGCATAAGTACAGCTGTTGCCATTGGTTGTGTGATGTTGTTGAGCAAATGTTGTTAATGCTGACTCAGCCATGTCCGCAGGTACATCCATGGAATGTCCATTTGAAATAATATGAGAGTTCACGTTAACAACAGGTCCACTTCGCCGCGTATTCATGTTGTTGGAAATATTTTCAACAGTATCTGTATGCAGTAATGAGTAACATGTTGTGCAAACACGCACAGGTTCAAAAACCTGCTTGTTTGGAAGGGGCACGGTATTTTCAGAGCATTCAGAGCAGAAGATTTTGCCACAATTCCTGAAAGTAACAGGTAAAGTCAAGAAAAACTTCCAGAATAAAAATTGTTAACAGTGAAAGGAAAATAATGAAATTCATACCTGCAATGATGTCTGCGCCGAACAACATTAAACTCACGAGTGCACCGCATACAATGACTTGCTGCATAATCAGGCCACCATAAGACTGGATTTCCATCGGGTACTTCCTCTAATGCCTCCCAAGAAACATCTGATGGGATACTCTCACCTGCCGAAGCAGGTTCACCAGAGCAAGCTGATTCTGGCAATGACCGCTGAAAGCAATAGGAATATACTGATAATTTTGGCTTGACAATTATGTGAGAGTGTCTAAACAGTTAAAATAAACAACCACTTTCAAAATATCTGATGCAGAAATCTTATTTTGGTATCAACCTTTTATACTTATCCCTTTAAAGGGCAATGACATGTGACGTTTGAAAAGCTTCAAGACAGTATACTATATATGCTCTATCTCATGATAAAAAAAAGGAGCAATAAAAGCATCTATCATCAGATAAAATTTTCAGAATATTTCAGAAAATCACTGACCACATCATCATTACGATCTGGAGGTGCATGGTTACACTGATGACACACTTGCTGTGTTAATGCCATTCTTGTCATGTGTAAATCTCTTTCCAGTTCCTGCACGCGAGCCTGAAAAGTAAAAAATGAAATGGGTCAGGCGAAACTCAGTGATCATTAGTTTGTTCATTCAAAGTACTCAGATGTATGGGTGCCCCACATGAACAGAATGAATTACCTGATGTTCAGCAATAATTTGGCGCAACCTAATTTGGACATCACTATGGGGAGCAGCAAGTCCATCTACATCATCCAGCTGAATACAACCACCTTGTAATGAAGATGGTAAAATTGTTCTATCTTCACAGGGAGTAGCAGGGGTAGCTGGGTAACCACTACTTGGTGTACGACTGTTGAGAGGTGGTGTTGAGTAGCGAGAACTACTCCCAGAGTGGTCCCTGGAATTATAAAGGGAGACATTACTTTTCCATCATAAAAATGACATATGTAATACAAGTTTGTAATCGGAGCGTATTTAATACCTATGATTATCTGCTAAAAATTTTCTGCTATCAGCACAAACCCTGCACATGTCACCACCACTGGATGATATCACATCACCATCAGTAACACCATTTGCCAGTATTGAAGGCATTGCATTAACTGCTCCATAGGGGAATGTTAGAGACTGAGGAGCATGGGAATTAAAACTCCCCACTGAATTAGTGCTGGCAACAGGCACTAGCATGTCAAGTGTGCTGACTGTCAAACCAGGGGCCGCACCGAGAGAGGAACTGAAATAAAATGAAACAGAACAATAAAAGTTACATCCTAAGAATCATAAAATTACAGGGATATTGGTTGTTATTTAATTTTTTTAAATTATCTTACCTAATACCATTACAAAGTGGAGGGGCTGAGCCAGCAGCTGGTTGAACACAGTGATTAGCAAGTTGCTCTGGAGCAACTAGTGTATCAGTCGAACTATCCACAGAATGCCCAGGTTGTAAATTATCTTTAGATTTCCAAACTGACTTTGCAGTAGAGTTCTCACTTAAAATTTGTTGAGTGGGTAAACTACTTGGACCAGATAAGTCTCCATCAGGTGCATTAGAGGAGACTTCATTTTGAGTTTCACTATTGTCCATTGTATTAAGAGTTTCAGTCACTTCAGTAGTAACAGTTATTTCAGTATCCTCATCATCAGACTGCTCATCACGACATTGACTGCCTGATAAAATTTCTTGATTCGTAATAACATTTGACAATCCAGTTGGAGTGATATGAGTGGTAGGTAAACTTGAAACTGCATCAGAAATTTCAAGTCCTATGGCATCTCTGCATAGTTCTGAAACAAGATCGTTTTCTTCTTCTACCTGTTCACTAGGGCTGTTTGCATTACATTCTCCATCCACTTGATCAATGTCTCCTCCAACCGAACCATTTGTGTATTTTCTAAAAATGAATGACACCCAGTTAGTACATGAATTTTGAAAATGGTGATAAAGTTATAAACAATTCTACTTACAGATCCACATTAATACTAGAATCAGAACATCTCCTTGGCTGGTCTACAAGAGAGCTATGACTTTCTCGCTCATCACAGGCGGTGATTATATCATCATAAGAACGAGTTTTCACAAACCCATTTGAACGACCTGAGCTTTCAAGGTCTTCTGTAGCACTGCCATCACTATGTGCTGCATTTGAACTGCCCACAACTGAGCCAGGAGCACTGTGAGTTGTTGTAACAGTATTTACAGGAGCAGGCGCCGCTGACAATGTAGATGTAGCTCTATCTGGCGATCCCAAGTAAAGTTCACTCCATACATGTAAATCACGAACATTACAGGATGGCCACAATACCTGAAAAGAATTGAGCAAATAGTAAATTAATTATCACTTTCCAAACCTTTTTCTAAAATGAAATAGATATTAGAGAATTATCGTACTCTATCTTCTGGTAGATATAAATTGTTTTTGAAACAATCATCCTGTAAGAACTGCCATACAGAGAAAGTTCCCTCCGCAATACTTGAGTTGGCTCGATCAGTATTTGAATTGCACAGAAAGGTTCCAAAGAGATTGGAATATGTGTGCTGGACTAGTTTCACAAGGTACGCTTCAGAAAATTCAAACAAACACTCAAACTGGGATAATAGTTGATGAACACAATCCACCCATTGTAAGAAGACAGGACATCGTTCATTGTGGTCTTCCCCTCCAATCCCATTACCACATCGATCAGCAAACTTGTGACCAAAATCAAGCCATTCCCGTTCACAAAGAATCTGAAACCCCTGTAACAAGTAAGCACACCATTAGGTTAGTATAAGGAACAGCTCTAAAAAAATGAAGCTAAGTCGATTGCTTGACAGTAAGATGAATGGCAAGGTCGCTAACCTGCATAGTGCGGTAGTATGGATCAAGAAGAATCTCTGCCAAAGCCACAATTTGTGGAGTTCTGTCCCATCCATCAGAGCAATGCACTACAACTGGTCTACCCTCAGTATCCAATGCTTGAGCTACTGTGACAGCTGCTCGCATCAAACCAGACATATTTTGAAGCCATCTGGTTCCCTCTAACAAGCTAAACCAACTAAGAAGAGAGATCAAAATAAGTATAGAAACATTAAAAAAATAAAAAAAATAAAAGAAAACACTGTTCATAATCGAACTTACTTAGGATTGTCTCCTGATGAGGCACATAAAGCACGGAGAGAGTGAAAACTTTTTCTAATAGAGTGAATATTAGCCAAGTTCATGAATTGAATTTCACATGTTGGATAATATTCTGGGCACTCACAGCCACCACCCCTTGCACGATTTGCAATTGCAGTAGTGTAAGAGCGAGCATCCATGATTAGCAGTTTCTGCAATTTGATGTATTTAGATTTTATTTTAAAGGGTAAGGAACAGTGGATTTAAAAGAAATGAGTAATTCACTCTACAATTGTATAGTCAGATAAAATAGTTTGTCTCACCTTTCCCTGAGGTGGTAACTCTACTTCATCGGGAAGTGAATCTTTTAAACTTGAGGCACTAGAGCTGGTGCCATTACAATCAGATAGCATACTCAGACTACCACCATTCATAGATGGAGGTGACACAACAGTAGAAGACACTGTGGCAGTCTGAACTAAGCCATTAGCAAAAGGTAGAGCTCCGGGAGCAGCCGCTTGACTTGACGGTATTAATGAAGAAGTCATAAAGGAATTCCCTCCAGCTGATGCATCAAGAGTAACATTATGGAGGCGATCATGAGCACAAGCATCAGCGATAGCTTTCAAGAGTTCTTCATCCTCTGGTAGACGATAACCAAACCATCCAACCTCAGGTTGGGAACACCTTGCCAATACAGCACCATTACCAGTGTGTCTAAAAAAAAATTAAAATAAGTAACTGCTCAGATTCAAACAATAGAATAATATAATTTATTCTTGAAGATGACTAACCTCCAGACTACGGCAGGGACACGGCCATAGCTTCTAAATCCAGCTCCTTTCTTTAATTTTTCATCGGCAATGCAAGAGGGAACAAGTATTTCTCTAGGGTATGATGAACAAAGTTCACCGTTTTCATTTGCTTTTGAAATGCGCCATGATCCGCGCAAGTCAAACTGTAGTCTTTCCACCTGAGGAATTCAATGTTATAACATTAGATTGATTCAGAACAAAAATAATTCAATTAATGTAGGAAATTTCCAAAACACTACAATATAAAATGAACCAACCTCTTTCCGAAAATATGACTGTTCTGGTTGTCTTTTTAAGCGCTGAATGACTTTTTCCCCTTCTTCCTCTTTGGACCAGGCATAAAATGAAAATGCAAAGATTTCAATGATAGACTTTGGGGGACTAATAGCCCGCAGTAAGCGGCGGAACCAATCAAGACACACATCATTGCTCAGAAAAACTAGGCGTACTGAACGTGCGTCTTTACATAAAACATGTAGATAAAAGATGTCTTTGACCTGTAAAACAAGACAAGTGTTACTGATGGAAACGTTACAAGCAAATCATTAAAATAATTATAATTCTATGAGTTTCTCTACCTCTAATTGTTCAATTAATCCAAGTGGTATATTATGACTGGATCCATCAGTCATGAGAAGAAAAATTCGATAGTTCGACAAAGCAAGAACTCCATCAGCTGTTCGAGCGAGGTATCTCACTGATTCACCACAAACTGGTGAGAATGGAACTATGAGGGGTTGCAAACCCTCTGCAGATGACCCTCCACCTCCACTGTCCTCAACTTGTAATGTAGCTTTGGGATATGCTTCTGATGCTCGTATGTGACAGAGAGATTGCAAACTAGACGGTTGTGGGTCGCCAATGGAGCACTCCATTTTATGTCTCCAATACCTGTAAAATATTACAATATAAGTAACTACTGTCAAGGCAAACAGAAAAACGTTTTGAAAACAAGTTGATAAGTCTCCATGATAGATTTCCTCGGCCTTCCTGCTACAACACAACTAAACTACCTCTTCAGATGAGGAGACTAAATTGTTTCAATAGACTTTTAATCTAGAGGATAAGGCAACGTTGCAAGCTAAAAGTTTCCAGGGACAAACTCTCTACTGTGATCAAAATTGAAAATCCCGGGCACAGTTGTCAATTCTTGTAACTTTCCCACATCGAAATTTTCAAATGTTGGTCATAGTAAAGGAAAAGTTGCTGGAAACAATTCACAATTTTTGGGCAACTGTAAACTTTGATAGAACATCTTTAATTTTACGGTTATTCCTTAACCTATAAGGAGTGAAAATAAAACATGCTGCTTGACTGTCATTTACAAAGTCTACTGGACTACGTGATTCAAGACTAACCAGTAGAAGACTCAAAAGAAAATAAAAAAACTTTGATAGAAATTCTTGTACTATTCTTCTGAACAGCAATAAGTTTTGAGAATAAGGGTGGGCCCACCTACTAAAAATAAAATTACACTGGGGAGGAAAAAAAGCAAAAACAAACTACATGACTTATCAAAACCCGCAGAAAAAGGGTATAGTAAAGGACTTGAAACAGAAAATCTAATAAAGGATATTGAGATCTTTTAAAATGACAGTTCAAGTTACATACAAAAAGATATTGGAAGCATTGTAAGAAATTAAAACCAAACTTCATAAAAGTAAAGAAATTACGGAATGAGAATAACAAAATAAAATTTATTTTTAAACTTCATTTAAAAGGTGCTCTTGATTACTGAGTAGTATCCTTAATAATAATAAATTTGTGAATATGAGGAAGGTACTTCTGTTGGAACAGACATCAAGAATATACTAAATATACTTTGTGAAGTTCAATGTAACAAACCAAATATTCCATTATCCTCACTAGTTCTTACTGATCCGTGGGTATGGGTCTCTCAAGTAGGGTCTGATAATAACAATCTAAACACAACACTTTCTGTTTTCTGACACCTGTCACCTCTAGGCCTACACCCAACTATAAGGATTTTCCAGTAGTCTAACCTAATCACAACAAGTAGACAAAGAAAAAAGGACAATTGTTCGCTGTCGACACTCAGTTTCATGAAACTTAAACACAAAACACCCCGACAGACGACGTCTCAATCAATGCACTCTCAAGGTTCTAAAATTTTGGCCGATGGCCTACATTATGTCCCCACGGACCCAAAGTAAACAAGGCCCTTTTCCAAGGCTTCTACTTACAGATTCCCAGCAGAGGATATGCGATGAACTCGGCGCGTCTTGCAAATTAATCCAGAAGTGTTTTTTCCATTTTAGAGCAGCTGTAACGCAAATGAGAGAGACTAATTCTCAGCGACAGCTGATTTCCACAGATGAACACCGTAATGGCGGCCGCGACCCAACATGACGTCAGCTGATTCCACGGGCTGATCGGACCAACAAAAACAACGCGAGTCAAGGGGGCCGTGATAATGATGAAACCCTAAAAATGAATGATTTGAGTTTGATCGGGAACGATTGCGTTTCCACACCGATGACAGTGGTCAGAAGGCGCAGTTTTGCACTGAGAAGCACGGCTAATTTTTGAAAAGCATAAGGGAGAACAGTTTACGGCGCGCCGCAGAGTTCTCTCATTGTATTTTCTCAGGCTTTTGTGTCTAAGCGCGCCAGAACTCAATGGCGCCACGCAAGGTCGCGAACTTTGAACCGCTCACAATTGACTTACATTCTCCAAATTGAGTCCCAACCCAATGCGAAGAGAGATAACCCTCCTCTTAAGTCGAGTTGAGATTGATATGCGTTTCTTTTGATGACATCACCCACGGCAGAAGCTTTGTTGGCAAGCGTCAAGGAACAAAGAGACTGGTTCATTCATTGTAACCTTCCCACCTAACTCGCGTCGGCCTAAGTGCCGCACGCTGAGACAGTGTGTGGCCTGTACGTCCCGCACCTGCCCATGCCCCACGCGCCTTTGACATGTCCTCCCCCTACCACCATGTGTAGGCACGTTAAGGCCCCACCCCAGCTGCCCCAGCCGTGTGAAGTTTGGTAAAATTTTAGAAGACAAATTTCTGTCAGTAATTTATAGAATTGCAGAGCACTTCATCAAAGGCAAATCAAAACAGAGATATT
>NW_026267230.1:380938-387411 GCF_000697945.3 Frankliniella occidentalis
CGTTGTCGATGCAGTACGTCTCGTCCGTGTTCTCGACCAGCTGGTGCACCGACAGCGTGCAGTTGTACGGCTCCACGACCACGTCGGACACCTGCAGGGCGAGCCGTAAGCCAAGGTGAGTTTGAGTCCCGACCCGACCGCCATTCGGCGAGACCGCGACGGTGCGAATACCTTGGGGGAGGGCACGATGGAGTGCGTGTTCATGATCCTGTCGGGGTACTCCTCTCTGATCTTCGAGATTGTCAGCGTGCCCATGCCGGATCCGGTGCCGCCGCCCAGCGAGTGCGTCATCTGAAAGCCCTGCAACCAGAACCATTCGCGGCCGATGAGGAAAAATTGGTCATATGATAAGGTCGCCCGCTGCCGCGGCTCAATTTCCTCCCTATAATTCGTACTCTCACAAGCCACTTCAACCAACCCACACATATAACTATTTTTTATTTTTTCAAAGCGTCAGAACAAATTTGTGGCTCTGTTGTGTGGCGTATGTCGCTCGCTTATCAAATTATTTCAGAGCCAGCAACGCCCGCCCCGCGCCCGCCCCACCCCGCTTTCACCCCCCGCCCCCCGCCCGCCCCACAGCGGCAGGCTGGCCCGGTCCCCATCGCCGCGGATATTCGGCGGGGCTCCCAGCGATAGCTTGTCAGGAAGTGTGGCTGCCAGGCCCAAGCTGCGGGCTGCCAGAGGCTACCGGGCGATAAGCCGCACCACCGCAGGGAGGCGGGGCGGGACCACGACCGCCCATGACGGACGGGCTGAAGGGGCGGGGCGGGCGCGCTTCCGGCCGCGATTATTGTCCGGGCCGAAGGGATGTGAGTGAGCCGATGTGTGAGCTGTCCCGCACGTACCTGCAGGCAGTCGCAGCCCTCGGCCTCCTTCCGGACCACGTCCAGCACGGCGTCCACGAGCTCGGCGCCCTCCGTGTAGTGGCCCTTGGCCCAGTTGTTGCCCGCGCCGCCCTGGCCGAACACGAAGTTGTCCGGCCGGAAGATCTGGCCGAAGGGGCCGGAGCGGATCGAGTCCATGGTGCCGGGCTCCAGGTCGATCATGACGGCCCGGGGGACGTACTTGCCGCCTGACGGACACGTCTTACGTTAGAGGGGAGGGAAAAGGGGGGGGGGGCGCCTGTAGCGGCAGGGGATAAGGGCGGCGCACCTGTAGCCTCGTTGTAGTACACATTGATGCGCTCGAGCTGCAGGTCGGAGTCGCCATGGTAGGTGCCGGTGGGGTCAATGCCGTGCTCGTCCGAGATGACCTCCCAGAACTGCAAGCAGAGGTCAAGCGGAGGTGGTTGAGCGAGTCTTCCGGGTGACAAATATGGCGCGGGTTGGCGGCCGACCCGGGACCCGGTGCTTAAGTACCTTGGCGCCGATCTGGTTGCCGCACTGGCCCGCCTGCAGGTGGCAGATTTCCCTCATGGTCGGTGGGGGAGGAAGAGTTGGAGTCGAAGAGAAGGGGGAGGGGGTGTGGGGGCTAGGGAGTGGGGAGAGCGGTCACTCTCTGCGGGGGCAGCCGGGGCCGGAGGACCAGCAGGACCGGGGGCGGTAGGGGCTGGTGGCGGTCCGCGCTCTTGGACTTCTCAGCGCGGAGTGGCGGGGCGTGGCGGCTCTGCTCTGTCGCCGGGGTTGCGCCTCTCGCGGGGTGCATTGTTGCGGGGGCCGTCGAGGAGCCACGGCGCGGAGTCCGAAGGGACCGTCCGCAAACTGTTGCTACCTTCCGGGCCTATGTAAGGATAGGTCTAGAGTCAGTGCTTTCTTCGGCTGAAGGAAGCGGCAAGAAGTCATAGCAGATTTCCGAATGCCCGTGCTGAGCTAATTCATTTTCTTTTATTTGCGTTCCCATGAGCTCGAGTTTGGTGAGTGGTTGCCGATGTGCAGTCGAAGCAGTGCACAGCAGTCGCGGGAGAGCGGGGCGGGGAGGGCAGGGAGCCACTTGAAGTAATCTCCCTTCTGCAGCCAGACCGGCCCTGAGTGTTCTACTGTGCCCGCTACCGCTACTGTATAACGATCGGCGAGTGGCAACGCAACATGCAGCACTTCAGGGGCATCTCATTCCATTGCAGGGGGAAAATGAGACCAAGACAAAGTTGCTTAGATAAGAATGTTACAGGTTTAATAAAATATTACACTTATGATAAACAGCAGCAACTCTGACAAAAAATAATAATAAAGACAATCAGGTCTGCTGCAGACTAGCTGGGTACTTCAGAAATAAATCTTGAATTTTCTGTGCGTGGAAAGAAAATAAATTAATTAATAGATATAATTATTTAAAAATGAAGCATCAGCATTGAATGTAACTAGTTGGGCTACATGACTCAATAATTTACCTTGTTTCCTAGGTTATAAATTTGTTTTTGAAGAGAAATAGCAAAAGGATGGTCTTTGTGTAAGCTAGTAAAAGTAGCAACATGATGGACTGCCACACGATAGAGCACAGGACAACGTCTTTCATTTACATGACCTGGAAAAAAGTAAACTATGCTTAGTCATATTTTCTTTTGTATGTTATAAACTCTTCATTTCAGATAGATATTGCATAACTTACCTCTGGCTATTGATACCACATAAGCTGAAAGAAGTGAAGTATCTCTTTCACAAGGTTCTAGGTACTCTTCTAAGGGAACACCCACCTGATGTAGAATATAAATTGTCAGTGCATGGATACTATTGAACATTATTAGTAAAAATTATATCTCATAACTTATGTTTTAATTTCTTACTTTTTCTATTCCTTACCTTACAAATAGGAGTTGATAATGATCGAAGAACAACTGCATTTTCTCCCCACACCATTCTTCGAAGCTGCGGGTCTTGCCTCTGCTGCAGAGGCAGTAGAAGGAAAGCACCAAATAGTTCATCACCATATGAAACAGCAGCAAACTGAAGTAGTAATTCTCCATACCTGACAATAAACACATAGATAATTTTTATATGGCAAGTATCTTAACAATAAAAATACAGCAAAAACCCAAAACAAGACAACATACAGGTCATAGAAAGATGATAACCCAGGTATTTTCTCACTGAAATCTAACTTAGTGCGCTGCAAAAGGAGTTGATCTAGATTCTTTTTCAAGTACCTACTCACATTTTCATCTAAAAACAAATCTGAACCTTAAAAAAAACAAAAACACATTAATTATAATAAAACACTAATAAAATTTATTACAGAAGGAGGATGTCCTCACCAGCTAAGAATACAAGGGCTAGGCGACACCACCTAGCTGTAACAGACAGAGGTCTTCTGGACTTCGGCCACAATGTTTCAGTTAAATACAAGAATTTTAGTGTATCTGTCACCATTTCTATAGTGTGTTGCTCTGAACATCTTGACCTATTCCTAAAATCAGAGATAAATAATTCAGGGCATAATTGATGAAAGCATTTACACTTTACAATAGGTAAGGCACTAAAAAAATTAATTTCTTACTGAGCATTATACTGGCCATAAAATAGTAATAGTGGAGCAAAAGGCCAATCGACAGGGAGTGCTGGGTCTGTGCCTTTAGAAAGAGATGTGAGACTAATTCGTTGTGATGGAGAGGGAACTTTGGAGAAGCGTACACCAAGCATGTCCAGGTAAAGAGAACCGGTTACAGGCAATCTGGAAAAGATTTAAAAATAATGACAATAAAGCAATCTAAAATGACCAATATAGGTAGATATTTTTTCTTTGAAGAGTGTACCTTTTTAAGCATTCTTCAATAAGATCATTGTCTTTTGTTTCCAAAGGAACTGAGTCCATTCCCCATCTTGAGAAAGACAGCAAAGTTTAGTATAACCGGTCGATTACCGGTATGTCTTTTTTAGGTTTTATAATAAATGATCAGGAAAAAAAAATATGAATGTAAGTTCAAACACTTGCCTCATGAATTCTGAGCTGAAAACAGTTGATGGAAGGAGGCTTGTAATAAGATGTTTATCATTTGCTTGAATCAAGTCCACCAATCTTAAAGCAAGTTGAGAGTACATCACCTATTAAGAATTAGGCACATTATAAATGCAAAGTTTTTTTAAATCGAATTTGCAATAAATTTATGAAACCTGCCTTATTTTTAGGTGGAACTAATGCTGGTTGCAGCACAATGAGAGCAATAAGATGATGAAGCATATACACTTCTTGACGGCAAAACCAATGATTTGAACTACGCAAAGGCTTCACAACAAGTGCTTCAATATATCTTTCCAGAGCAACGCTATCTAACAAAAGTGACTGGAGCTGGGGAAGAATTAAAAAAACCATCATATGGTTAGTAAAAGAAATACTAAAATATTTCAAAGCGTAAAGGGCAGCTGGTACCTTATTAGATGATGAACCAATTACTCCATAAAATGTCGCTATGAAACGCAGTAATCCTGAGAACAATGGATGTGGGGCCTCAGGCAGCAGGCAAGGTGAAAGGCTTTCTCCACCCCACTGCATGGCTCCGAGGGAAGGAAGGTTAGCGGGATCCCTCTTTGTTCCTGCTTCCTCAGTATTTAAAAAATGTGAGGATGGTCTGACATAAAAAAAGGGTTTTAAATTAAATCAAACAATTAAACACACAAAAGTGGAATAATCATGGTCATGTATGGCACCTACATTAAATTTTCAAGGAGAGTTTGCAAGCATGGACTGCTTAGAAAAGGAATTACAGCATCATAAGTAAGATTTTCTATTTTTTCTAAAATACTTTTAGATTCCATTGAGTCCTGAAATAAATTTGATAAAGTTAGATATGTTATCATTTTCTATATTAATGGAGACTTTTCAAACACTGCAAGTCCACACCTGATCTTTGGCACAATTTGCAACTGCTGCTAAGCAATTGAAAGCAGACCCAACCATTTTTGTACAGGACCACTAAAATGAAAACAGACAAGTCAATAATAGTACCTACATTTCAAATTTTAAACAAGGATGGGTGTACATTTTTACAATTAATGGTAGAAAAAAGCAACTTGTAGTATACCAATGGCTTTTCTGAAGTATATAATGAAAGCTGTGTTAGCCATTTACGTAAGCAGTCTGCTACTAGCTTGGCTAACTGAAAGATGGGTTTAGGCTCAAGAATATTCCGGTCTGATGATATAATGTAACAAGCTTTTTCAATGACTCCAATAAGAGCAGTAGCAAGTTCGTGCCCGGAAGGTGTTGCCTCTTCTCCAACGGCAGAGGTTAATTGAACATGAAAATGAAGTTGTCTCATCAAAATCGGAAACAAGTCCCTAGAAAAAAATGATACCTAGGTAATTAGACTGCAAATAATTAGACTGCAATGCAAAACAGTATTATCATACCACACATTGTTAGAAAGAAGACAAAACGAACACTCACAGAATACTCTGGGATGCTAATCCATAACTCATGAGGGTCTGCCATAAGTAGTAACCATGAATTACCAAGCCCTGGATTTGAGGCAACTCTGGCGAGCTAGCCAAAAATTGCATATGTCAGTTTGTAAAGTACTAAGAAATGATTTCAGAGCTGTTGAGAACCAAAACTTACCTCATACTAACATATGTCATCACAGGCTCCATTATGTTGAATTTATCCAAAAGAGTGTTTGCTATAGTGCGGCTGTGAGCAGCAAGAACACGCATCAACCTTAATGCCTTTGAACTTGGTTCACCATAGCCAGGTTGCCCAAATCCTGCAGCTAAAGATGACACAACTGTGGGGAAAAGTAGCTTTAAAATTTTTGTAATTTGATAATTATTTGCATATGTATTAAGTCTGCTGATCACCATGAGAGGTTAAAAGTTGGTCACGCACAGTTCGCAGAAGGCCTCCACAGCTTACGATAGTTTCAGCTAATACCCGGGAATGTCGAGCTATTCTAAGAAGCACATCAACAACTACATCAGGTGGTCCTTTAAGAACGTCAAGAATATAACCCAGACGAACAATGAGGTTTGTTCTTTCGGCTCCTCTTAAGACATCTAGTTGAATTATTTCAAAATCTTTCAGTTCAGCCTCTTGCTCCTTTTGTTCCTGAATTTTCTTGGCATCATTGTCTTCATATGGTACATCAAGTAAGGGTTGTTGAAGGCTCCCTTCACAACCAAGGTAATAATCTAAACTAGCCTAGAAAAAATAAAATATTGAAAATGAAAATATATTAATGGGTAAATTTGTTACAGAGAACTATAATTTTATCTGATGTGATAATCAGAAATTTTGGATTACCTCATCAGGCTCACTAAACAACAGATTTCTCATTGCTGATAATGCGGTGAAAACAACAGCAGGACTTAAGTCATCCATTGAAAAGCGAAGTAAAAGGAATATTCCTGCATCTAGTAATTCTTTTAGAATATTTTGTTGGAGAACATTGTCATAGATTCCAAGTTTGGCCTGAAAATATAACAAAATACTAATATAGATAGAAATCTAGTTTTTCAACAAACACATATTTATTTATTGTATTTACTTTGTACCTTAAGAAGAATATTGCCTATAGTGTTAAGACCCATTATACGCTGCTGTTG